>NC_138768.1:655415881-655620881 GCF_965119305.1 Pelophylax lessonae
GGAAATGACGCTGCAAAAGCTCCGCTGCCCGGAAGTGCGTCGACGCGTTTCGCCCGCCTTAATGGGCGTTATCAAAGACCTGCCGATTTTTTAAAGATACATTGTGAGTACTATTCTTACCATTCTGTTTTAAATAAATATTACGGGCTTCACTATGTACGGCTTCTCTCTTTATATTTGAAACACACATGGGAGAGAGAGAGGAGACGAATTATTAAGGAGCCAGTCTATGAGGTGCTTGTCATCCATCCATCCGTTTGAGGGATATCTCATATGCTAGGGTAGCTGCATTGATCCTGTGATCCGATCAAGGAACATTATACATGTTCAAGGCTCATTTTTACCCAAAATCTGGTGAGTGCATCCCCATTGGGGGCCTTTTTCCTGAAGAGCACTTGGGCACTTTTATGGATTCGAGCACCTGTTTGGCACTTTAGTTTTGTGTTGAAGAAGCATTTTTTGGACTGCACCTTAACAAATCACTTTGCACTTTAATGGTTATATTATGGACACTTAATCTTAGCACTTTAGTATTTATTATATATGTATTGTTTATATATACACTTTTTGGTTGTACCAATTTTTTAGAGCATCAATGTTTTAGGGCACCAATTAATTATTGTAGCACATTTATATATATTTATAATTCATTTACATTTTGTCACCTGTTAGCGCTGTCTATTTATGCTTTTAGTATCTCCTATTCATGTTTCAGGGGAACTTTTACTTCTGCATGGGACTGTTTTAAATATGCACCATCACAGTGACTTTGGAATTGTATCATTCAGTTCATTCAATGTATCATTTTAATTTTAGCGCTGCACATTTTAAATATATTTTTTGCTTATCAGTTGTGTTTCAACAGCTTGTTGTGCTGGCTGCTATTTCACTATTTGTTTTATTGTTCTTTTAAATCAAGCGCAGTTTTCTTTTAGACTATACTGTACCTATGCTGCATGCAGGTTAACTGGGACTGCCATTAATTGCAACAACACTCTACAAAGGCCCCAACTATAGCCGATAAAAAAACATCTCAAAAGACTGCCCCTCCTTTAATAACTATTTTTCAAGCCCCCTTTTTGTTCTCCAGCCCCGCTACCATCCTCCTTTTCTTTTGGACACTGCATACGCGGGTGGTCTAGAATTAGCATTTCCGCCATAAATGCACTCTGAAAGTATAGTTCTAGCACTCAGTAGATTAATCTTTACTACTGCTCCCTGCTGTACTTGAGGTAGCCTTGCCACTGCTTGTGCTGATCTGGACGCCAAATGTCATCTTATGCCTTGTCCTTAATGTTAATCACGTTGTATGCTAAATTGTGTTATTACGATTGTTAACCCATTTTATGCTTGATTCGTTAACAACCCTATTGGGTGACAATATATTAAGTTTTCCTTTACCATATGGTTTGATACCTGTTTCAGTTGATATAGCACAACTACTGGGTACGAAGTAATCATTTCTAAAATGTTAATTTTTGCACACTCATTCTGGTGTGTTTGAGGGGCTGAGGTTTTTTGGAAAAGGTTGAGGCATAGAACAGAGGACCCATCTTAATCAGTGGCTCCTATCAAGGTAGCGGTACAATACTTTACCTTGGGGCCCACGTACAGTCCATCCACTAATCAGATAGATCAAGTACTAGTACATTGAAGTGTAAAAGAACGCTCAAGGATTAATACAACACATCAGTTCAATGTGTCCCCAAGTTAGAGGTGCAGTAGCAGCCTACAGTAAATACCTATAAGAATACTTGAAGCCTTTATGATCCTCATTACTCTGACTTCTGTGCTCAGGAACTAAGCTTGCAAGCGTCTTCGGCAGTTTAGAAAAAAAACAAATACTATATTGTGTTGCTAACGCCCTTTTGCTAAAACACTGCTAGATTAAATGATTCTTGCAAAATAACGGCGATCAATTGCAAACACATTTGGCACAATGGCCATGTCATCACTGATCTATGCATCTTTCTTAACGCTTAATGTCTCTCTATCGATTCACTTAAAAGTATTGAGATTTAATTTAACATTACACTAGTGAACTCAAACCTAAACATATAAATATTTTTTTTTTCAGATTTGCAAGGCAGTGGGGATAATTGCCAGCAAATGCTCTTTTTTTTCCTTAATGGATTTTCTGTATTCTGCTTCCAAGGATTATGAGTTTCACATCACTTTTGTAGATCTGTCTTCCCAGCAATAAACATCCTTCTTATCCCGGGGATCTAGATGCTGTTTTCCTGCAATCCGTGCAAGCAAACGTAACCTTTCTGAGCAGAAGGTCTTTAATACCACTCCGGGTTATAACCCATGTCTAACGCAATCATTATTTATTTATTAACATCCAAAACCAGCAACTGTTCTCACGATGATCCTCAATTTTGTTTGTATGCTATGCATATTCAGTGTAAAATGGTGTGCGGAAATTACAAGGACAACAAGCTATACCATGTTCAAGAACATTTTTGAAATCAAGGGTTATAGTAAAGTGAATGCGTCCCCAATAATATTTATATCAATACAGAATGCTGAACTAGGAAACCAACAGAAACCAAAATTCAGGGCCACTGAGAAAATAAATATCCTGGCACATAAATGGGTTGACACTGCTTAGCATGGATGGCATTCAGCTACACAAGATATTTCAACATTAAGACACAGCAAGTAGAAGCTATTTCCCTAAGGAATGTTGAAAACCAAGTGCACTTAAAGCGGAGTTGCGGCCACAAAAAAATATTTTCAATGAAAATACCCCCGGGACAGTCAGGGCTAGTACATTCCACAATGGATAGCTTCTGATCTGTCCCGGTTCACACTTATCTGCAAGAAGAAATACTCACCTTTAAAATTTCTTCTCCAGCATTGCCATCTCTGTTGTGGGCAGCTGAAGCCAGCGCGATCCTCTTCTGCGTCCTCTTCCGTGTCCTCTTCTCCCAGAATGCGCCTGCACCGGCCCCTCTCGTCACTTCCGGTGCGGCGCCGCATTCCTCCACAGCTTCTGGGCATGCCCAAAAGCTGTTTAGCAGGGAATGCAGCGTCGCACCAGAAGTGACGAGCGGGGCCGGTGCCATCGCATTGATTCCTGGGAGCAATGACGTTCAGCTCCCAGGAATCATTGCCATCCGGAAGTGACGGCATGGGCCGCGGCCGCCGAGGGAGGAAGTGGAAGAAAGGCGAGTATATTTTTCTACAATAACAAGGTAAGTAAAAAAAAAAAGAAAGTCTTAACTATCCATTTCCTTTTCAGGTGATGAAAAGCAAGCGGATGGCCACAAAATCGATTATGTGGATTTTGTGGCCGGAACTCTGCTTTAAGGTGTACAGTATGTCTAGACAAATCTCAAACTTTTCTACTTCGCCAAAGCAGACTTTTCCATTACTTCCTGTCCTGGAGGCCAGAAGGAACTAAGAGGAAAGATCTCCAAGGGAAAGAGATCCCCCTCTTCAACAGTTATCACCAGGACAGGTATCCACCCCCCCCCCCCCCGCCTCCTGTTCTGACAATTGTACATTTTCCGGAATCATATGTATATTATCGTATTATGCATCACCACTAGGGATAGTAAAAATTTCCATTCAAAACCAAACAATTAGAAGTGGAGCCAAAGTGTCTCATATAATTGCAATGCTAATTGTTGTTTTATAGGTAGCTGATCCTAATGCTGATAAAAATAGCAGAAAGGTATTCACACTACAGCATTCAAAGTCACAGTAATCTGATGATTACTAGCAGAGATCAACGTGAATGCAATCAGCCAGGGACAGACAGTAGCATTGCACATATTATATACAATAGAAATAGGGACTGTGAAACAAAGCATATTGTATAGTGTGGAGTGTAGAATGTATTGGTAAGGTGTGCAGTATAACCTACATGATAGTGGCATGTTGTGAAGTCTATAATGTACACACAGCGTACAGAGTAGAAAGGTGAGAAGTACATATTATACATCACAGTATATAGAGGAGAGAAGAGAACAGTACATAATGTGCAGTGAAGACAGTGGAGTAGTGTCGCATATGCAAACTACAGTGTGGATAGGTGTGATGTAGAGAACATACAGCACAGTGTACAAGTCTATAATGCATAGCACAGTTTACAGAGTGGAGTGGTGAATAGTAACGAACAGATCATCCCTTTGAAAAAATTTGTAGTGGCAATAATCAGTGTCTTGGGCAGTGGTGTGTGTATCTTGGGTATTGTAGGTAGGGCATTGTGTCTTGGGAGGCATTTGAGGGGGACACCATACCACTTGGGGGCAGTGGCAGCGTTTGCCACTTTCGTAAAGCAGTGCCTCCTTCAGTGGGAACCCCTGCAGTGACTGCTCAGTTGATTGCTGCTGTCACATGTAGATAAAGAGCCAGGACTGAGGAAGTTATACTACTCATTAGCTTTGCCAGGCTCTAACTGATTACATCATTTAATGCAGAGTCCAGCAGAGGAAGAGGTAGTGTAAGCATTCCTCTGCTTGTTTTCAAGTGACAACAGCAAATGACTATCACTGTAATCACCACAGCTCTGTGATCATGGGAGGTCTGAAAGGGGCACAACCTAACTAAATGAGCAAATACCTCTAATGCTGGGGACTAGGGGGGCCCTCAGTTTTGATGTCACTGCAATAGATGGAGGTCTGAATGGATTATTCTATAAAGGTTAAATCTCTGTTAGTAAAAACGATATGCCATTCTGTCCATTCCCCTATTCCACACTACCTCATTCAATATTCAGTACTGTACATTTCCTATTATGCACCACCTCAATCCTCATGCTATGCTGTACGTTTCCTGTTTCACACCACCTCATTCTGTATATGACCCTGTTTTTTTCCTATTCCGCACTGCTTTATTCCATC
The DNA here is from genome assembly GCF_965119305.1 of Pelophylax lessonae. Taxonomy (NCBI): domain Eukaryota; kingdom Metazoa; phylum Chordata; class Amphibia; order Anura; family Ranidae; genus Pelophylax; species Pelophylax lessonae. The sequence continues at coordinate 655,420,735 of NC_138768.1, forward strand.
TGCCATGCTGTAGATTTCCTATTCCGCACTGCCTCATTCTACACTGTATGTTGTATATGTTATTCTCTACATAGAGAAGGCAAATTTAATGATGAATATTGTCAATCACTATGATTACCATGGTTATTAAAACATGTCCAGAAGCATATTATTCCTCATTTCCTTATCCCTGGCTGATAAAGACTTTGACAATCCTTGTCTCATTCCTGGGTCTCCTTCTCAACTCCCAGAGAGAGTGATGTCACCAGTGGCATCTCCACTCCCAGAGAGAGCGATGTCACCAGTGGGATCTCCACTCCCAGAGAGAGAGCGAAGTCACCAGTGGCATCTCACTCCCAGAGAGAGAGTGATGTCACCAGTAGCATCTCCACTCCCAGAGAGAGAGCGATGTCACCAGTAGCATCTCCACTCCCAGAGAGAGCGATGTCACGAGTGGCATCACACTCCCAGAGAGAGCGATGTCACCAGTGGGATCTCCACTCCCAGAGAGAGAGTGATGTCACCAGTGGCATCTCACTCCCAGAGAGAAAGCGATGTCACCAGTAACATCTCCACTCCCAGAGAGAGCGATGTCACCAGTAGCATCTCCACTCCCAGAGAGAGAGCGATGTCACCAGTGGCATCCCACTCCCAGAGAGAGAGCGATGTCACCAGTGGCATCTCCACTCCCAGAGAGAGAGTAATGTCACCAGTGACATCTCCACTCCCAGAGAGAGAGTGATGTCACCAGTGGCATCTCCACACCCGGAGAGAGAGCAATGTCACCAGTGGCATCTCCACTCCCAGAGAGAGCGATGTCACCAGTGGCATCTCCACTCCCAGAGAAAGAGCGATGTCACCAGTGGCATCTCCACTTTCAGAGAGAGAGCAATGTCACCAGTGGCATCTCCACTCCCAGAGAGAGAGCGATGTCACCAGTGGCACCTCCACTCCCAGAGAGAGAGCGATGTCACCAGTGGCACCTCCACTCCCAGAGAGAGAGCGAAGTCACCAGTGGCACCTCCACTCCCAAAGAGAGAGCGATGTCACCAGTGGCATCTCCACTCCCAGAGAGAGAGAGTGATGTCACCAGTGGCATCCCACTCCCAGAGAGAGAGCGATGTCACCAGTGGCATCTCCACTCCCAGAGAGAGAGCAATGTCACCAGTGACATCTCCACTCCCAGAGAGAGAGTGATGTCACCAGTGGCATCTCCACACCCGGAGAGAGAGCAATGTCACCAGTGGCATCTCCACTCCCAGAGAGAGCGATGTCACCAGTGGCATCTCCACTCCCAGAGAAAGAGCGATGTCACCAGTGGCATCTCCACTTTCAGAGAGAGAGCAATGTCACCAGTGGCATCTCCACTCCCAGAGAGAGAGCGATGTCACCAGTGGCACCTCCACTCCCAGAGAGAGAGCGATGTCACCAGTGGCACCTCCACTCCCAGAGAGAGAGCGAAGTCACCAGTGGCACCTCCACTCCCAAAGAGAGAGCGATGTCACCAGTGGGATCTCCACTCCCAGAGAGAGAGTGATGTCACCAGTGGCATCTCACTCCCAGAGAGAAAGCGATGTCACCAGTAACATCTCCACTCCCAGAGAGAGCGATGTCACCAGTAGCATCTCCACTCCCAGAGAGAGAGCGATGTCACCAGTGGCATCCCACTCCCAGAGAGAGAGCGATGTCACCAGTGGCATCTCCACTCCCAGAGAGAGAGCAATGTCACCAGTGACATCTCCACTCCCAGAGAGAGAGTGATGTCACCAGTGGCATCTCCACACCCGGAGAGAGAGCAATGTCACCAGTGGCATCTCCACTCCCAGAGAGAGCGATGTCACCAGTGGCATCTCCACTCCCAGAGAAAGAGCGATGTCACCAGTGGCATCTCCACTTTCAGAGAGAGAGCAATGTCACCAGTGGCATCTCCACTCCCAGAGAGAGAGCGATGTCACCAGTGGCACCTCCACTCCCAGAGAGAGAGCGATGTCACCAGTGGCACCTCCACTCCCAGAGAGAGAGCGAAGTCACCAGTGGCACCTCCACTCCCAAAGAGAGAGCGATGTCACCAGTGGCATCTCCACTCCCAGAGAGAGAGAGTGATGTCACCAGTGGCATCTCTACTCCCAGAGACAGTGATATCACCAGTGGCATCTCCACTCCCAGTTTCTAGTCTTGTGCTCAGTAGCCATGGTAGGTTTTGCTTCTGAGCCTGGGTAGTACCTTAAACCTGTGGAACTAGGAGCCCATGATGTGTCTGTAAGCTATCCTCAAAACTAAACACCATCATCAAAAGACATATTCCTCATATTCAGTGGAACATTAGCCTTTGGGTGTCCAGAGGTCTAAGGGTGGGATCACAAGCATCAATGTGTTCAATAAAGCAGCAAAACAGTAGATGTTGCAGCTACTGAAATAGGTATTGAGACTGAAAAAACAGCAATATTTTAAAATCAATATGATTTAGTCTACCTTAGTGCTCCCTTGTATACATTTTATGTGATTTGGAACACTACAATGCAATAAAACATCCTCATGCTATGCTGTACGTTTCCTGTTTCACACCACCTCATTCTGTATATGACCCTGTTTTTTTCCTATTCCGCACTGCTTTATTCCATCTGCCATGCTGTAGATTTCCTATTCCGCACTGCCTCATTCTACACTGTATGTTGTATATGTTATTCTCTACATAGAGAAGGCAAATTTAATGATGAATATTGTCAATCACTATGATTACTATGGTTATTAAAACATGTCCAGAAGCATATTATTCCTCATTTCCTTATCCCTGGCTGATAAAGACTTTGACAATCCTTGTCTCATTCCTGGGTCTCCTTCTCAACTCCCAGAGAGAGTGATGTCACCAGTGGCATCTCCACTCCCAGAGAGAGCGATGTCACCAGTGGGATCTCCACTCCCAGAGAGAGAGCGAAGTCACCAGTGGCATCTCACTCCCAGAGAGAGAGTGATGTCACCAGTAGCATCTCCACTCCCAGAGAGAGAGCGATGTCACCAGTAGCATCTCCACTCCCAGAGAGAGCGATGTCACGAGTGGCATCACACTCCCAGAGAGAGCGATGTCACCAGTGGGATCTCCACTCCCAGAGAGAGAGTGATGTCACCAGTGGCATCTCACTCCCAGAGAGAAAGCGATGTCACCAGTAACATCTCCACTCCCAGAGAGAGCGATGTCACCAGTAGCATCTCCACTCCCAGAGAGAGAGCGATGTCACCAGTGGCATCCCACTCCCAGAGAGAGAGCGATGTCACCAGTGGCATCTCCACTCCCAGAGAGAGAGCAATGTCACCAGTGACATCTCCACTCCCAGAGAGAGAGTGATGTCACCAGTGGCATCTCCACACCCGGAGAGAGAGCAATGTCACCAGTGGCATCTCGACTCCCAGAGAGAGCGATGTCACCAGTGGCATCTCCACTCCCAGAGAAAGAGCGATGTCACCAGTGGCATCTCCACTTTCAGAGAGAGAGCAATGTCACCAGTGGCATCTCCACTCCCAGAGAGAGAGCGATGTCACCAGTGGCACCTCCACTCCCAGAGAGAGAGCGATGTCACCAGTGGCACCTCCACTCCCAGAGAGAGAGCGAAGTCACCAGTGGCACCTCCACTCCCAAAGAGAGAGCGATGTCACCAGTGGCATCTCCACTCCCAGAGAGAGAGAGTGATGTCACCAGTGGCATCTCTACTCCCAGAGACAGTGATATCACCAGTGGCATCTCCACTCCCAGTTTCTAGTCTTGTGCTCAGTAGCCATGGTAGGTTTTGCTTCTGAGCCTGGGTAGTACCTTAAACCTGTGGAACTAGGAGCCCATGATGTGTCTGTAAGCTATCCTCAAAACTAAACACCATCATCAAAAGACATATTCCTCATATTCAGTGGAACATTAGCCTTTGGGTGTCCAGAGGTCTAAGGGTGGGATCACAAGCATCAATGTGTTCAATAAAGCAGCAAAACAGTAGATGTTGCAGCTACTGAAATAGGTATTGAGACTGAAAAAACAGCAATATTTTAAAATCAATATGATTTAGTCTACCTTAGTGCTCCCTTGTATACATTTTATGTGATTTGGAACACTACAATGCAATAAAACATGCATTAGGGTGTGCTAGGATATTTGATAATGCTAAAGTGAAAAGTCAACCTTTGAGTGCGTATGAGTTTCTGCTGCTTGATCTATCAGTTTCCCTTGAGGATAAAGGACATATTCCTTCTCCTAATGTGTGAAGTGGAGCTCCAGCTTCATGCAGCAGCCTCAACATTTAATTGAAGGGGGCATATAGAAGGAAGGGACATAGCTTTTTGCACATTGGATAGGCTTCTGCTGGTATGCAATTTGTGCTGGGGTCTGTGTACATCAAACATTTCATTCATACCTCTAGCAGTCTTGTTTAAGTTCTGCAAAAAAGTCCCCCACTTCCTTCTCAAATGCCACTGCACATGTATCTGTGCAATAATGATTTAATAGAAGCTTCCGCAGACTGCGACCTGCAAGTCAGTTCCTTATTCTCACACATTTACTTTGATCTGTGCTATCTGTCAGTCACAATGTAACTCTCTCTCTTATTACTCTTCTAGAACTTACTAAATAACACAGCATGGGGAGAAAATCCTGGAGTGAAAAAGATCAAAGGGGTACAAGTGTGACAGATGATAATGTAAGCACACTATAGTGCCCAGAAGTGCCACATGCTTTATTAGGATCCACTGCAAACTGCCCACTATTTTCATAGGGCTCACTCACAAGTGCGGCAGGTGCTTCTCTAAAAAATTATCAATGCGGAGAGGTGTTTGACACACAATGAGGAGACAATAGGTCACATCCTGATTTAACCCTATAATTGCAGTACTACAGAGGCACAATCCCATGTGCAAGGTTGCAGTGTGGTTTCTGATGTAACCCTATAGAACTGCATAAGTAGTGATCGGTGGCAGCATTGCTGTTAAAAGCGACATGCTGTTTAAGTTTTGCTGCAGCCTCAAAGCACAGAATGGCGGCTGTGGCATGTATAAAGCTGCCTGGATTTACCGCCCCCTGACCTCACTTGTGAAAGAGCCCCAAGATGTCTGACCACTCCTAAGATCTAGTGCGTTTAAAGTCTCAACACTAGGAGAATTGTTGTCTTTTACTTTAACGGTACTAATCATGAGTTATTCTTTATTTATGTAACATACACACTGAAGACAATGGAGCAATCAGCTACGATATTACATCCTTTTTGTTACATGTTTTGATCGTTAGTACAGTATATGTATACAGTAAGCAGGCAGCAAAGTATTTATCCTCTACGCTATGTGAATACCAAAGAGACAGTTGACTGCACTGTTATGTACACAATGAGTGTTCTGTGCCATATGGTGTTGAAAGAAGATAACGCATTAAGCACTTTGATATATTCCATTGACAAAGCTGTTCACTCATTTTGGAAGGTCCATTGAGTGTAAACCTGGACATTAGGGATTACTCCACCAGCCACTGAAAACAGCACATTGGAATCCAGACATCAAACATAAGGGGCAACAAGATCAGTGGCACACAGTTGTTAGTCTCAGAGGTGAAAAGACTTTGGAAACATAACTGATACTCCAGAATGAAAAGGATTGCAGTCTCGAAAACCGTTCAACTCTTCATGGTGTGGATGCAAAAAAAAAAAAAATGATCCACCCTTGCAAGAGCTGTAATGATGCTTGGTATTTGTAGGTTATAAGCATTTATACATCTTCCTCTATTGGCTGACACTGAAAAAAACACACAGATTTAAATCCCAATGGAGCTTTCACTTTATGTTTAAACGGCTTTATGAGATTTCAAAGTTTTCACAAGAAAACAGAGCAGTATACAGAGTGTACATCCCAATGGATTTAAATTCCACCACTGGTATATCGTCGGAAATCTGAAGTAAATAATAGTGCAAGAAAAAAAAAAAAAGGGTAAACAGGAAAACCAGAAAAACATTCCTGAATAAATGGAGAATGTACACAAAGCAATCTTAACCACCCAAAGGGGCGGGCACAAAGGCATCATCATAATATTGCAATAGTCGTAGAAATACACCAGATAAACTGTAGAAAACCAAATATAAAAAGAGCAGCTACCAATATCATGGGCGATACAAGTAACAACATCATCATCTATGTAGCCACTACCAAACAGCAAATAGTAGGATGACTGATGGTATCTGCCTAATAATCCCATAGATATCTAGAAGTCAAGCAGTATAAACGTAATGTTTAAAGAAAAGAGAGAAGAATGTACAGTGTGAAGTTAGGTGACAAGAGGGGAAGAGGTATGTAGAGAGAGAAAGTGAAAAAAAAAGAAAAAAGAAAAAGGGAGGAGGGAAATCCTGAATGCAAAGACAGAATGAAACCAAGGCATTTAGAGGAGACTGGCAAGCAACAGGGTAACCAAATCAGAAAGAGGCAAACTTAGGAGAATGTCGGAAGTGATGCCAGACCGACCATGTGAGAGTATAATCACCATGTTTTTTTGTTTTCCAGGAGACCAGATTTTTCATATGGCAGAAGGCGACCATTTTACAGGCCCAGACAGCAAAGGAAGGAGCAGAAGTTTTACGTCAAACCCTGTCTATTACAGTACATGCAGAAGTTAAAAGGTCCCAGAGGAGACTCTTCTTATTTTGCCTATAGGAGCCAGGCAGCATCGAGCGTAGAGTAATGAGAGGAGAGTTGGTGATTCGATCTCCCACTAGACTATAATATAGACAGAGTATTTTGTGCCAGAAAGAAGTTATCGAAGGGCAGGTACTCCAAATGTACATCATGGTGCCTGGGGCCTGTAGACATTTCCAACAAGTGTGGGGGATAGATGGGTCTATGGCATATAGGGTAGTTGGACACCGATACCATCTTGTGAGGACTTTATAATTGTGCTCCTGAGCTCTCCAGGATACAGAGGTTTTATAGGTAAACGCCAGTATCTTGTCCCAATCTATATACTCGGAGGAGATAAGTTTCTGTTCCCATTTGACCATAAACTGGGGAGTGTGCATCAATATTTGATACGGTTGGGACAACGAACGATCAGGTCTGGCCTGCTGGGAGAGCCCACACTCCAAGTCAGTTATCAACCTAGTTAAAGAGGTGGTTGGAGAATTATTAGGAAGATAATGTCTGAATTGAGAATAATCCAGTCATGCACCAGCTGGGTATGACTGGACGCCAACAGCTGTAACAAGTGGAGCAGTTTACCATTCTGTAGGGTATGACACAGTAATCATTTATCATCTTTGTTCCAAATAAGAAAATGAGAGCAATGTTGGGTGAACTTTCACTTTAAATCATCTAAGCATGAGCTTTACCGATTACAGAGCTATTGGTCTCACTCAGTAGGGTGCGTTTCAGATCTCTGCAGAGAGATCACTGCTTCTATACAGAGAGCAAATGTCCTTCTCTGCAGCATGCTGACAAGACAAATGCTTTCTTTACAGGCTTTAGCTGCTTTTTAAAGGAAACTAACTGTATGACTTGCATTATCGGATATGCCTGTGTTTGCGGCTGCAGTGACCATCATGTCACACTGGCTTGGCGGGTAGGAGGAACATGTGGTGATTTTTAGTTATGGAAACAATGCTTTAAAGTATTATTAAACCCACAACAGTAAAATCAGTCTTTATATGCAGTAAAGCATGCTGGTTATACTCAGTGTGGAGCCTAAAGGGTAATTTTCTGCATTGTGTATAAAGACGGTTTGATCCTCTCTCTCTGATCCTCCCCTTCTTCCACTGACTCCAGACCATTTCCTGATAGAACAGAGAATTAGGAGTCAGGCTACACATGCTCAGTTTGTTGTGTATGGCTAGAGAATTGTTTTTGTTTCTTTTGAGAATGCATGTGATCAGCACAGGGCCAATCAGTACTGTCCAGAGGATCAGGGGAAAATGAAAACTCCTCCTACAACCTTTAACCAGACATTGATAGAAGTCACAAGACTGCTATATACTGCTGATGAGAAAAGGTATTTATCAGTTTATATTTACTAAAATAATTGCATCCCCATGTTCTGTGTACTGTGGGAGACCAGATATAGTGAATGCAGGCTCCTGGATTAAAGCGGAGTTCCGGGCACAGATCTCATTTTTTGATGAACATACCCCCGGGACAGTCAGGGCTAGCACATTCCACAATGGCTAGCCTCTGATCTGTCCTGGTTCGCACTTACCTGCAAGAAGAAATACTTACTTTGAAAATTTCTTCCACAGCGTTTCCATCTCTCTTGTGGGCAGCTGAAGCCGGCGCGGTCCTCTTCGGTGTCTTCTTCCGCGTCTTCTTCTCCCAGAATGCGCCGCACCGGCCCCTCTCCTCACTTCCGGTGCGACGCCGCATTCCCCTGCTAAACAGCTTCTGGGCATGCCCAGAAGCTGTTTAGGAATGCGGCGTCACCCGGAAGTGACGTGCGGGGCCGGTGCCGTCGCATTGATTCCTGGGAGCGATGACGTTCAGCTCCCAGGAATCATCGCGAGGCAGGAAGTGACGGGGTGAGCCGCGGCGCTGGAGGAGGAAGTACCCTGAGGTGAGTATTTACGATCTTCGATTACAAGGTGAGTGTACAAAAAAAAAAAAATAACGATCCAATTCCTTTTCAGGTTATGTGTAGCTAGCGGAGGGGCACAAAAAAAAAATACAGATTTTGTGCCCGGAACTCCGCTTTAAGTAACACTTTAATTAATGTAAACTTTTTGGTTTGGTTTAGCTAAAATTGCTGCATGCTAAGTTTTAAAAGATTGACCCCCCTTTATACAAATTAAGTGATCGCATACTTATTTTTTAAACATCCTGGTCAATGGGGACATTTATGAGCAGCATGTTAATCAAGATTCCCTGAAGCCATTTAGTGTTCTGTCTGTAATTTTAAACAATGCTTTTGTGTTACATTTTCTTAAAGATTTTTCTCCTCAGGAGATCTAATTACTTTTAGAATATGAAGATATGATTTTTCAAGGCAAGGCTCATAAGGTATAGCAAAACAAGTTAAAAAATAGATATGTATTCATTTTTTCTAGCACTATTTTTTTTTTTTTTTTTTTACACTTTTGATCTGATGAAAAGCTTTCTATAATCCTGAATATTTATCATGGATTTGATGGGGAAGTGTTCGGGTTTGATTATTTAGGATTAGTTAGTTATTAAAAATACAGCTGGAACCACTTTAAAGGAAACCACTACTTAGCAGATTCTTTAATACCCCTTCCCCAGCAGCATATACTTTTCTTCACTCTCCCGTCACTGCTTAGCAGCTACAAGCAAAGAAAGTACCAGGGACTTCCAGGTATGAAGACTCACTCTATATGATAGAACTGGTTCTTGGTGATAAGCCCCAGCACTATCACAGGGGAAAGGCCATTGGCTGTAACCTGCCGCTGAAGTTTGGGTTCTACAAAGGACTGTCCTTAATCACTCCTGAGGGCTGAATGGAGTAGTGGGGAGGTGAAGGAAAGATATGTGCTGTTGGAGAGTGCATGGGCAAATAATATGTTTACTTTCAAGTGGTATTAAATCCCAAACATAATATATTGTGGTGGCTGTATTCATTTTCTTTTTTTTTCTTCCATCTATTTTCATCTGGTTATCTGGCCAGTAACACACCTACTGTATTAGCCCTGGTTCATACTGCTGAGACGTATTATTCGACCTGCAACGCATTAGGCCGCATGACGAGTCAAAATACATTCATTTAAATAGGTGGCATCTTAATCAATGTCACAACGGCAAAGAAAAAAAAGGTTCCCGCACCACTTTTCTGCAACTTTGGTGCAAATTGAGTGCCATAAACTGCAATATTTTTTTTTTAAACTCTTTTTATTAGTGGAGAAAAAGCATAAAGTACATACAACAAGGCACTCAACAGGAATGGCAACATATCAAATAAAGAACAAACAAATGGTACATCAACTTATGCAAGCATACGTTAGAGATAATTTCCATGATAAACATTGTATCTCAATCATGTTATCTTAGAGGTCAATCAGCGTACTGCAGTCCAACACGGCATAAGGTAAAACCATCAGACATAATATGAGAGTAATGTAGGGAACGGCATGTACAAAAAGGGACCAATTTCATACAGCCTTATCATACTTGGCTGGGCAACTTCTATGTTCAAACACGAGTTTTTCATATGGCAACACCTGATTAACCAACTGTAGCCACATACGTACCGAAAGAGGAGCAGGTTGAATCCACTGGAGGGCAACGGCCTTACGTGCCATAAACAAGGACTCCTGTAACAGGGTCCTAGCATGTCTTGGCCACTGCTCCTCGTCCAGCACTCCCAGCAGGCACACCATGGGCGTGCACGGCACCGTGTCAGACAGGACCGAGGAGATAAACTGCAATATTAAAGTGATTGTAAAGGCTTAAGGTTTTTAACCTTCATTCATTATTTGCACAAAGGTAAAAAACCTTCTGTGTGCAGCAGCTCCTCCCCCCCTCAATCCTTACCTGAGCCCTCCTCTAATCCAGGGTTTTTCATAATTGTCTCGGCTATATGGGGATTCTCCCTCCTAATTGGCTCCCACTGCTGTCAATCACAGCCAGTGAGCCAATGAGAAAAGAGCGGGGGTGTGGCCGATTCATGGCTCTAGGTGTCTTATGAACGCATAGAGCAGCACCTCAGGAGCAAGCAAGCAGTGGTGCCCCCAGGGCAAGTGGCTTTCTCTGGGGGCAGTGCTCAACGGGAAAGAACCAGGAGCACCGGCAGGTGACCCAAAAAGAAGAAGATCTGGGCTGCTGTGTGCAAAATCACTGCACAGAGCAGGTAAGTAAAACAGGTTTGTAATTAAAAAAAAGCCCAAAGCTTTAATATCACTTTAATCACTTCAGCCCCGGAAGGATTTGCCCCCTTAATGACCAGGCCCTATTTTGCGATTCGGCACTTTGCTACTTTAACTGACAATTGCGCGGTCGTGCGATGCTGTACCCAAACTAAATTTACGTCCTTTTTTTCCCCACAAATAGAACCTTCTTTTGGTGGCATTTGAACACCTGTGCAATTTTATATTTTTGCGCTATAAACAAAAAAATAAAGAGTGACAATTCTGAAAAAAAAAACAATATATTTCTCTTTCTGCTATATGATATTCCCCCCCCCAAAAAATGTAAAAATCTAAATTTTTTAACATTCTAGGCCAATTTGTTTTCTGCTACATATTTTTGGTAAAAAAAAAAAAAAAATCGCAATAAGCGTGTTTTGATTGGTTTGCGGAAAAGTTATCGCGTTTAGCAACTACGGGAAAGATGTCATTTTTATTCTTTTTTTTTTAATAATAATGGCGGTGATCTGGGATTTTTTGCAGACTGCGACATTGAGGCTGACCCCTAACTGACATTTTTGACACTTGGGGGGGGGGGGGACCAGTGACATTACTACAGTAATCAGTGCTAAAAATATGCACTGTTACTGTGATAATGACACTGGCAGGCAAGGGGTTAACCCTATGTGTGTAAATGTATGCCTCATGCTTACTGACGTGTGTGTGTGTGTGTGTGGGGGGGGGGGTTTCTGTGACAGACACAGAGAACGCAGGTTCAACTATGCTGAATCTAGTGATCTCTTTCTGTTCGTGAGAAGACCCCCCTGCTTATGTAAACAAAGCAGGCGGGTCTTCTCATTGACAGTTTCCTTGACGATCAGGGAAGGGAAGCCGCCTATCCTCCTCCAGGCCCGACTCCCGCTGTGTCTAAACACAGCAGAGGGGGGCCGCCGGAATCACTAGGAGTCCAGTGATGAAGGTCTTCATCGTTGAACCCAGAGGAGCCACACTGCCACGGTAATATTACTGTTGGCAGTCGTCAAGTAGTTAAATCACAAAAGTTTAATGCAAGTCGCAAGCAAGTCACACGACTTTGGGATTGCGGCAGTGTGAACCGAGCCTTAGGGTGCCTATGCTTTGGATGAAGGTGTGCAGGGGGCACCTTCAAACAGCAGCATTTTTAGTCTGGGGGGGGGGTGGAGTGTTAGGTGTACTAGCAGATTTAGATATACTAACACATTGAAGCCAAACTTCGGCTCACACTGCAGGTACACAAGCAATTAAAGAAACTGTTTTTTTTTCCTTTTGGGATAAAGGTTTTTCACGAATAAACAAAAGCGGATCATTGTAATAATGGAGGGGGAGGGGCACTTAGGACTCTGTGATGGTTGGTTGTAATGGTGCACAATGAAAACCTGTGGCTTTGTGTAACTAAAAGGCAGACTTCATCCAAACACCAGTTTGTATAACATTTTTGGGCAATTTGTAAGCATTTTGCCAAGGCACCCCAGAGTGCTAAGATTCGATACACCAATGGCCTAGGCTGCTTTTACCCAAGTCGATTCACTGATTGACTTGGGTAAAACCATCCTGTCAGATTTTTTACATGCAATTACTGATGGCCGCTATAGCCGCTAGCAGTAATAATTGTGTTCTGCCTGCCAGGAAGGCTCCCTGTCAGCAGAAAATAATAGCACTATAGGAGGGATTATCCTATTTGAGAGAATCAAGCAAGGAAAAAAAAATCGAATCATCCATGGCCTGCCTTATGCCTGGTACAGACGATGAGATAATCGGATGAATGATCGTCTTTTTTTTTTTTTTTGCATGCTAGTCTTATACGAAAATGAAGAGTTTCTAAAGTGATGACAACTCTCGTACAACAGAATAAAAATTTAGAAGTGATGTAATGTGTTGTAGTGTATTTGTATTATATTCAAATGGCAACTGTACTGATTAAACGAAAATCATATGATCTGGTATTGTACACGGAAAATGTTTGTGCTTGTTCCACCGGATAACATCAGATGAACTGTCATGATCAGGACTCAAAAGCTGGGTACTAATGATCAGATTATCGTGCCATTGCTTTAAAAGCGGTATTTTTTGTACAATTTTCTGATCATGTGTACGGGCCTTAAAGGAGTTGTAAAGGCAGAATGTTTTTTATCTTAATGCATTCTATGCATTAAGATAAAAAGCCTTCTGTGCGAAGCAGCCACCCCAGCACCCTCTAATACTTACCTGAGCCCCATCTTTGTCCAGCGATGTCCACGATTCCCTTGGTTATTCTGGGCTCTCCCTCCTGATTGGCTGAGACACAGCTGCAGCGGCATTGGCTCCCACGGCTGTCAAAGTCAGTTAGCTAATTTAGCCAGTAAGTCAGGGCCGAACCGCAGCTCCGAGACTGAATGAACACACAGAGCTGCAGCTCGGCTCGGGTGCCCCCATAGCAAGCTGCTTGCTGTGGGGACACTTGACAGGAGGGAGGAGCCAGGAGCAGCAAAGAGGGACCCGAGAGGAGGATCCGAGCTGCTCTGTGCCAAACCAACTGCACAGAGCAGGTAAGTATAAGTGCCGGTTCACGCTAGGTCGCTCCGACTTAGGGGGCGACCTGTGAAGTCCCGTGCACCGCGACTTCGGCGCAACTTGCACGGACTTCATAAAATGAATGTCAATGCAAGTTGCCTCCAGGTCGTCCCGAAGTAGTACAGGACCCTTTCTCTAAGTCGGAGCGACTTGTGTCGCTCCTATTAGAACCGGTCCTGTACTACTCAATGGACCGCAACGGTGCGCGACTTGCCAGGCTGACCAAGTCGCCTGACAAGTCGTATTAGTGTGAACCGGCACTAACAGGTTTGTTATTAAATAATAAAAAATAAAAAAACAAGACTTTACAATCACTTAAGGGAGTGCATTGTTTTTCCACCAACTTATAGACTTGCATTGTGAAGTGAAGTAAAGCACTACCATTGTGTAGCATTGCAAAGCAGTAAGCAACAACATTTTAATAAGAATTTGTCTGCTGCTGTGTGCAGTACCTGTATTATTCCAAGCTATACGTGATCGAAACAAGGTTTTAGACTCCAATGATAGCATTATTTATTCAAGAGAATCTATCCAAAACTTGCATTAAAAAAAAAAGTAAAAAATCATTGAAAAGATTTTACATCACCCTAAGGAAATGAAGAATGTACAGTCACTGTAGCTAATTTGTGCTTGCTTTGACATTAAAAAACTAATTTGGAAAAACAAACAATATGTAGATTTTTTTTTTCTTCTCAATCCAGAAAATACAGTTAAGTTCGAATTATGTGAAGAACAAATGAACGCAAAAGAGGCAATTATATTGGAATAAACAATACATTTACATTTTGTACCTGTATGCTATGTGGTACAGAACAAATCCGAGGTATTTCTGGTAGCACATGTTCTTCACCAATAACAGGAATAAGAAGCTAAATTGAACTAGAGCTGAACTGTATCTCAGAGAACAGAAATGTGAATGCCCTGTTGTGAAGTTTGACGTGAGCAAAGTTTAACAATGCGCCCTGAGACAGAAGAAGGAATAAACCATTGAATTAGAATGCACAGAGCTGTAGACACAATGAGAAATCCACGAGTTCAGCTGACTGTGCATAACATCTACAATGAAGACCCTTGCTTTAACAAGTGTCACCATTTTCAGTCTTCATTATACCACTTCAAATGTGAAGCTGTTACAGTGAGGTGCCAAAATTATCTCTTCTATCTGACACTATCAGCAGGATGCCTATACTTTTGATGTCCTACAGAGCACAGCCAGAGAGAAGCAGCAATCTTGCAGGTACAATCACTGTCTTATTTTACCCAGTAATGTGAAATATCCTGAAAGGGATGGGAGAGCCAAGAGTGCTAAACATAAAGCAAAATACAGAACAATAACTTAAGTAAAGATGACTGTTTGGCTATCAGTGGCTGTGTTAAAAAGGTTTGTATAGCTTACATCCCAAGTGTCATTCTATGCTGGGGACTTCTGGGGAGAGGACCATATAAATAGCAGTCCATATCACAGAAAGTTGTCATGTCTTATGGTCATGCTCACCATGCTCACCATGCTTGCTATTTCATTAAAGGGGTTAAAAGCACCATAGCAAAAACAGTGGAATTTATTATTTTGCTAGGTGTACAACTTATACCATTGTGTAAAAAATTATCTTATTACAGTACATTCAAACATTGGGCTGTGCGATCAAGCTGAGTGGTTTAAATACTGTAGATGTGTAGGCCCAAACTGGTGTGTTCTGAAAGATTGGAGGCATATGCAGATACAAGATGCAATCTTGTTCGTTATCAAAAAGACACTGTGCCACTCCAAATATAAGGAAAGACTAACGTGGATGTAGCACCCTGGTCCTAAACTGGGGCTACTATGCAAATCTAGTTTTTGGCTGAGCTGTAGGCAGCTCAGACAGATTGTACAGTTTATCTGGTCTTCCCCTAATCTCAGTTAGGTTGTGCATTTCTCAGTCTCGCCAGTAGATGTCACTGGTATCAGTATGAGATAGTATAACTAGGTTAAGTTATAAATTGGCACTTTTCCACTGCAAGTACCGGCTAGGCTCTACTCGGCCCTGCTTGGCCGGTTTGCTTTTCCACTGCTGGTACCGCATGGTACGGTGTTGGAACGGTTCGGTACGGTACGGTATGGTTTGCTTTTCCACTAAAGTAGTACTAAAGTTAAGTGGGTGGGATAACAACGGGGTGGGTGGGATTCTCTGACCAATCAGTGGCTAGTAGTGACTGCATGCAAAGGATTGTGGGATATGGTACCGGGTATGGTACCTCTTGGAACCACAATCGAGGTGGTACTGTTTTTGAGAGCCGTACCGTTTGGTTCCATGCAGTGGAAAAGCGCCACCGTACCGTACCGCACCGTTCCTACACCATACCATGCAGTACCAGCAGTGAAAAAGCACAAAAGCGAGCCGAACCGTTCATTTCCATGCAGTGGAAAAGCGCCAAATATTTATTTTTCTACCAGCCAGCCCAGTAGGAGGTTCTTGGTCATGGGTGCATTCTTGGAGAGGATATCTATTTGGATGGGGCCATGTGCTCACTCTCTTGCCTTAATCCCTCCTGGCCTGGGGATATGCTGCTGAAGTGAGCTTTGCAAGTAGGCCCAGAAAGAAGAAGCCAAGCCAAATTGAGAAGACCCGGGGGGTACCCTTGCTGGAGAGAGCCAGGGTGACGGCTGGTCTCTCACGAGGGCCTTGTGACTTGTTTGGAGGACGAACCTAAATTCATAAACATGCTTACAGTGTTGCAGGGTCAGATTAAAGGTTCTGAAACTATGAATGTGGATCTTGCTCTACATTTGAAAAAGTGTTTGCAGTATCGTCAGCTTAAAGGTTTTGGTACTGTGAAGTTGTACTTTTCTCTGGATCCAAGGAGTCTGTAAGTGATCTTCTGCTGGTATCTGAGACCCCCAAACCTTTATCCTACTACCTTCATCCAAGTTCTACATTAAAGCTTTAAAAAGATTAAAACTGACTGGCGCCCAATTTCTGTTCAAAGCTGCCCATTATAGCCATGGACCCAGTCCTGGGGTAAATGCTAGCTCGCTCCCTGCCTTTGAAGGTGACACCCTACCTTTAGAAGACATAGAGAGGTGCTACATGGATGTTTATGGTTGGCATTCTTTCCGGACACCCAAAAAGCACTGGATTAAAAAAAAAAAAAAGGATTATCTGCATGGCTTGGTGCTCATAAGTGGCTAAACAAAATTTCCCTTCCGTTTCACTGAATCATGTATTATCTGTGGGTTGCCTGGGTCCTGTAGTGCGCTTGCAAACACAAAACAACCCCACTTCTGTTCATTAGAGATAAAAGTGAATTCCAAAATAAAAGCGAAGAGTAAAAACCCAAACCAAACTTCCAAAGACCCAGATGTACTACAATGCCAGAAGCAATGAGGCGGCCTGTAACAAGGCTCCGAATAGTACTCGGATAACCAAAAAAATGACAAATGTGGCCACAGAGAAATGGAAGTAAATTTCACTGGTCACAAGAGCAAACGGGTGAGGAACAGTTAACATCACCCTAGGGTAAGTGGAGCAACATGGCGACAATTGCATGGAACAATCCACAACAGCTGTTGCATAACTAACCAGGAAAGACTTAAAATGCAACTCCCCAAGTTCAATCTGACTATAATGTGTAACTGCCTTCAATAGCATTGAATATAATCTTATCATGATCAATTACTTTGCCTGCATCAACATAGTATACAATCTGACCGTAGTTTACTAGCATAGAATACAATCGGACAGTGATCTGTTATCAACATTAGCGTCAGGGTAACGTGATGCTGCTTTCTAACAACTGCACATAAAAATCCACAACAGCTTTACAATAGCCAGGAAAGTTGATTCCACAAGTACAAAGCATCTGTGAACTACAGTTCTGCATAAACATGGGGCCTCTGCTCACTAAAGCCCAGAGAAGATGTGCTGGAACATGTGGTGACTGCATGAAAATGTCAAGCTCTTGGGTTGCAGAATAGTAAAAACTGTTCAGTTATGAAAACGTGCACTCTGTGGCATACTGGAAAAACTTCTAGGATTGAATATATCCACCATGAAAATACCAGTGCTTGTTGGCTAGCAAGAGATAAATCCGGGATCTATCATATCTGGCATAAATATGTCAGAAGCTATTGAGGATAGTAGAACAACAGAGTGTAAAGAATATGTAATGCCAACATTTCACATTCCTGATATATACCTGCTATACCACGTACTTGTATGAAAAAGTATCCTGTTTGTATTGCTTCATTTGCGTGAAATACCTGGTGTCCCTGCCAGTCCCTCTGCTTCCCTATTAAAAACTGACCACACTAAGCATGAGAGCACTAAGCTGAGAACTCAGCCTGCTCTCCTCCAATGATTTAGATTTGTCATGATATGCCCCCCCCCCCCCATAGCCACTCACTGGGATGACCAGTGTGCTGCTGTTTCTCCTCCTACAGCTCTCTGTGCTCCTTATGTAGCTGAGAATGGAGGGTATGTGATCACTTATTAAAATGGAAAAAAAGGTGTTTATGTTTTTTTCATATCTATTCACAAATGTTTTGGCTGTTATTTATATGTTAAACTGAATGGCTTGTTTTACAAGGTGAGGGTTCACATACACTTTAAAGTGATTGTAAAGTCTCATTTTAATTTTTTTAATAAAATAACAAACATGTTATACTTCCATGCTCTGTGCATTGGTTTTGCACAGAGCAGCCCGGATCCTCCTCTTCTTAGGTCCCTGGCTGGAGCTCCTGGCCCCTTCCTCCTGTTGAGTGTCCCCCACAGCAAGCAGCTTGCTATGGGGGCACCCGAGCCGAGCTGCAGCTCCATATATCCATTCAGACACCGAGCTGCAAATTGGCCCCCTCTCTTCTAATTGGATAACTGATATTGATTGACATCAGCGGGAGCCAATAGTGCCACTGCTGCGTCCCAGCCAATAAAGAGAGAGAGGATGGATGGCTGAGGCACTCGTGGACATTGCTGGATACAGAGGGGGCTCAGGTAAGCATTAGGGGGCTGCTGCACACAGAAGGCTTTTTAACTTAATGCATAGAATGCATTTGGAATAAAATCCTTGCGACTTTACAACCCCTTTAAGAAGCCCCATCCACTCTCCTCAGGACACTAGCAAAAAACAAAGGCATTTTTTTTTTCTTTTTTCGCAAGTGTCACATTTTCCTTTATTTAGCAGTATAACCTAACAGTCTAAAGACTCCAGTGCCTCTCAATGGACAAGAAAAAAATTACATACCAGTTCGAAACACTAAAGTGTACATAAAACCCAACAATGTGTCCTTACTGCTTGTTCCCTTGATCTGGTAAATATACAGTTTGAAGCATTTTGTTATGTCCAAGAAGTGCAAAAGAAATCTGCCCTTGTCAGTTAACATTATTTTCAAGTTTCTCTGTGGACATCAGGACACGCCCACTTATATTGTATAGATGAGGAGAGGATAGATGTTCTATAGTCCTAACACACTTACCGTCCAAGGGTGGCAACGGTGCTGCACTACAGATACAGTACACTAGGTGAGCATTGTAACCCTAGGACAGGAAGTGTGTTACTGGCAGGAATACCAGGTGAAAAAGGAAAGCACCCTGAACAAAAAAAAAAACTGATTTGGAAACCAAATTTAAAGTGGTTCTAAAGGAAGGAATTTTTGTTTTTAATCTTAATGTATTCTATGCATTAAGATAAAAACCTTTTGTGTGCAGCAGCCTCCTCAGCCCCCTTAATAATTATCTGAGCCCCATCTCGATCCAGCAATGTGTCCAGGGACTCTCCCTCATTGGCTGAGACACCAGCTCCTTCTGTTGTCAATCAAAGTCAGTGAGCCAATGAGGAAAGAGAGCATGGGCAGGGCCTAGCCGTGGCTCCATGTCTGAATGGACATACAGAGCAGCAGCTTGGGAGCGAGCCTGCTCAGGTGCCCCTACAGCAAACAGCTCACTCACAAAGCAGGGACCCAAAAAAGGAGGATCTGGGCTGCTCTGTGCAAAACCATTAGACAGAGCAGGTAAGTATAACATGTCTGTTATTTTTAATCTTTAAGAACTGATTAGCTGCAATATATGACATTTTTGTTTTTGGGTTTAAATGCACTTACATACTCATCCCCTTTTTTACAAGTGCCAGGAAATCTCACTAAGATTCTTTATTTCAATATCTTACTTTTAGTTTATGTTGTTTTTTCATTGTGGTTTATAATTACACTCTTACATATTTGTTGCTTACACTCTTTTTATGCACTTTTTTTCCTGACTGCAACTTCAATTCTGATTGCTCTTAGCTAGTTTGCATCTGTTCATCGCCTTTCATAAGAATTCTCTCCCTGCAGCTAAGGATGTATAAAGGTTTTCATCCTCCTCTATGCTCCCACCCTATGACTAAGCCTTGGTGGGCAGGGTGAAATGCATCAGGGTGTGTTGGAGACATGCAGGCTCAGGCTTCTCCTTATCGTTTATTCACCTGGCCTGGTCGGGAGTAGAGGCAATCCTTTCCGCTTTATACTTATTAGCTCTGCCGGAAAATATATTGTATTTTCTAATACCAAACAAATACATGGAGTTCTGCTTTAAAGACAGTTGATTCTTATTTTCACCTGCCAGTTGGATAGGAACACCCAACACAGCTGTGTTCTACACCAAATATATTACGTTGACAATTTACGTAAATTGCATTCAGTTTCACCTTGACTCATGTTGTGCAATAGTTATCAACAAAAACATGCACCATTGTCTAGTAGAAAGCTCTTTATCTTGCCAAAGGAAACATATTTGCTTGTATGATAACCATCAAAGCAATGATCACTCAGTGACTGCCAAATCCTGTGAAAAGTTTTATTGTTGGAAGAATCCCCAAAGAGAACACCACAGTTATATGCGGCTGCTATTTTCAGATGTATATTCTAGTCTGGCACAAAGAAAAGGAAAACAAGCATTAAGCAGTAGCTGCCAAGTAAAAGCATCAGTAACAGAACAATTTATTTGTTCCAATGTGGTCTACTGCCTAGTGCTTACACGCCTAGGGTGACTTTCTATGTGCAAGATACCCCCCTCCCCCCAACTGCATGATGCCAGCGTATTTGTGCAAATGGAAAGTGTCTTCCCCAGGAAAGTGCGCATGTTTGGGCATCCTGCTTCCAAGACATGCACATGTGACTGTGTCAGTGTTTGTCCCTATGTCAAACAAAGTGCCTCCTTTTCTTCAAAATATCTATGGGTCTATTAATCAATGTTTTCACCCTAACGTCACATATTTTTCTAGATGATACAGGCGAATCTTGGGGAAAGATTCTTTCCTGTTCGAATCTTGGGGAAAGTTTCTTTCCTGTTCGAATCTTGGGGAAAGTTTCTTTCCTGTTCGAATCTTGGGGAAAGTTTCTTTCCTGTTCGAATCTTGGGCAAAGTTTATTTCCTGTTTCTTTCCTGTTCGAATCTTGGGGAAAGTTTCTTTCCTGTTCAAATCTTGGGGAAAGTTTCTTTTCTGTTCGAATCTTGGGGAAAGCTTCTTTCCTGTTTGAATCTTGGGGAAAGTTTCTTTCCTGTTCGAATCTTGGGGAAAGTTTCTTTCCTGTTCGAATTTTGGGGTAAGTTTCTTTCCTGTTCGAATCTTGGGGAAAGTTTCTTTCCTGTTCAAATAAAGTTTCTTTCCTGTTCGAATCTTGGGGAAAGTATCTTTCCTGTTCGAATCTTGGGGAAAGTTGATTAAATCATAGGCAAAAACATTGATAATAGATCCACAAGAGTTTACATTAGAGGTCAGTCATTGACACATAATTGTTTCTCAAATATTGACTAAGGTAACCTTGACCTTGCTCCAGGGCTTTGTGTGGATCTGTGGGCCGTTCCCCTACTAGTTCTGATTTTGCTTCTATTCTACCTGCCTTAAACTCAGACTATCTAAAGCTTGATACACACTATACAATGTTCTTTCGTTTTTTTTCCTGTAGATTTAACAAAACCATATGAGGTCAAACCTAAACACTTTCAATATGTATGCAATCAGGCAGGCCCGTATACTACATAGTTGAAGGTAAATCTAAAGGAAATCAAACAACAAGAAGTTGTATATTGTGTATCCAGCTTTAAAGTGAATCATAAAATTAATTTTGGAAATTCTAAATATTGCATTCAAGAACCTAAATGAACTTATCAAGTTTTATAGCAGTTTCTCCATTGGGGAGATTTAATCTAATTTCTTATCCAAAAAAACACAAAAAAAAAAAAAAACTTGGTTGAGTGGAAGAAGGTTTTAACATGTGGACAATTTTTACTAGGGGTATTGGGGGGAAATCGCCCCAATTGCAACATGCAAAAATAAAGATGAGAAGTTCAAACCATTCAATCCTTGATAACAGTACTGTAGGTAGAAATGTCTTGACTTTAGTTTGCTTGAAAGCAATAGTAAAGCCCGCTTTGTGATTTTTACCCACAGGTAAGCCTATAATAAGGCTTACCTGTAGGTAAAATGAATTTTTCCTAAATGTTTAGGAGATATTCACTTTGTATGCAGCCAGTGACATCACTGGCGCAATGTCCTCGAAGGTCCGGCATACCTTGCTGGAACTTCAGAGCTTTGTGCCTGAATTGAGGGAAGAAAGACCAGGAGGAAAACTGTTAGTATGGTAACATTGATAAAGTGTACCTGAAGAAAGAATCCTACCCCTTAATTATAAGTGTAGTTTTAGAAGAGTTGCCATATTTAAAAAATACTGTCAAAGCAATATATGGTGTATTATTTGAAACCACAAAAATATATATTTTTTAAGGTGTCTATTTAGCAAAGATTTTACTTAATAACAAAATAAATCCTACAGTAGATACGAGAAGGTTGTTCACAAAAGAAATCACACATTCATACAACAACTACACAGGGCCATTGCAATCCTTCCAGTGTAAATAGGATAACTTTGCTGGTGGGCATAAATTCATATACAGTATGTCCAATCATGGTTCTAGTGTAGGTCCTCAGAATGCATTTGTCCAGAACGTTCAGCACAAACAATTTTTGTGCATATGGCAAGGTCAATACCACAAAAATTATAAGTTGCAATTATAGAACAACAGTTTAGATAATCTTGTTCCAAAAAAAAAAAAAAAAAATAGATCTATACAATTAGGCTGCATTTACTGTTCAGAAACTTCAAGACATGACATAACCAGACCATCACAGAATAACATATTTATTTTATAAATTAAATTGAGAAGTCTAACCTTGTTACATAATGGTTATATATCTTTAGATTTTCTTTATCAACCTTCAACTGATTGGATAATGCCTTCTCATTTTACTATCAAGTTATTATGAAGCAATCCAAAAATATCTGAAGATATTACATTATCTTTTTTTATTCTGTTCCACAGATAAATGTGGATAATCTCTAAGGGAAACATATAAATGTAATAAAAAATAAGCATTTTTCTCTTTTCCTGTTCCCATCCACCACCCCCCACTCCCCACCCCATAGAGCACCATGATTTAAAGTGTGATGCCTCTTATACCTTTAGGGGGAAAAAAGGAAAATAATAGTAGGTTGTAGTCTCATAACACATCCCAAACATATCATGCAGTTAAGACTTAAGAGTACATTCCTAATGCTAAATGACTTGCTTTGTCTCAAATTTTTATCTAACCTGACACGTGTAGTTTGGGCTCACTGAATTATCATGACATCCTATTCAAGCACACAAAACACTGCGGGTATTCAAGTGTGGTGCAATCCTATAGAGCAACTATAGCATCATATAGGACATATCTTAGAATGAACTGACTCACGGCTCAGTGCTTCCAAGACATGACGTGTTTGTTTCTAGAAAATTCTGAACATAGACAGGGGAGATTTATTAGCTGTAAATACCAAAGCTTGATTTGTTAAAAGAAAGCTCCTCTTTGTAAGAAGAAATGGTTTGTGTATCAATGATACTAGTTTTAGTAAAGGTGAAGTTTTCCTAAAACATTTAACCTAATCCTAAAATGTAACTCCTAAACATACTTTGAAATGTAACATTCATCCTCATTTTAGCAGTCTACATTTTACTTAAGGCCGCTTTTACACGGGGTGGGGGGACCCATCTGGATGGGGAAAGGCAAAAGACCAGAAGGATATAGAACGTCCCCCAACATCAGGGCAAGGTCCCCGATGACTCTGTGCAGAAAACATAAAAATCAACACATGTGCAGTGTAAGTGGTCATGAATAAATATGTGGCACACTGAACAAAAAAAAGGTGCTATGTGCAATACACAGAGGGCCTTTCGGCTGGTATAAAACATTTCCCTAGCTAGCCAAAAGGCCAGCCCAAAGGCAAAGGGCAAGAAACGAATACAGTGACGTGACCTAGTGCCAGTGGAACACCAATGGTGTGGTACAGCTCAAAAGTGTATTTCCATTCTCCACACTTTCCTGGGATGCCACCCCAAGGAAGTACATTTCTGTTATTCTGAACACTGTTGGGGGGAAGCATGCTGGACTGCTGGCGAGTCAGGTCACTGCTTTGTGCAAGAGAACTACAAACTGAGTCTGCTATGCACTGGCAGCGCAAGGTGTTTGAACCCTTACTGCAACCTGACTGCATTACAGTAATACATTCTGAACTTCTGTTTGTTTGGAACAAACATTGCATTTTAATTGCAATCACGTGCACTGCTCTTTGCACACTACAAATCCCACAGTCCCTAGTCCATAGAGTCCAGGAGTGAGCAAGGATGGGTGGCTACGTTTTTACACATTGGAACCATGGAGAATGAATGTAGCCTTCCTCTAAATGTTAGATCACAAGGAGTGTGGTGGTAGACCATGGACCAAAGTATCCTGAAGAGCTGGCCAGAGGTTTCTGGTAAAGCTCAGATTTTCCAGCAAAAAATAAAAAAGAGAAGGAGGCGGGAGAGCCCTTATAGTAAATTAATTTTAAAAAAAAGAGGAACGCAGTGCTTCCGCAATAAAAGGAAAAAAGATCAAAGTGGACAACTGTTGAGGCTGGGGTCACCCTAAAATGATTGAACACGCAGGCCTTCTAGTGGAAAGCTGTCTCTACACAGGGTCAGTGTGGTTGCTCTCTATGCCTTGGGCATTCCCATCCTAAATGACATTACGGGGTTCTCAGGTAGATGAACAGAGTAGTAGAAAGTCAGCGCAAAATGGGCCCACAGGTAGTTTGATTGGCAGAGGTGGTTGTTCAAAGAATAAGCACAAGTTGTCTGCTTTAGAAAAACATCCAATTGCTTTATTTCACCAAGAATTGGTGTCTAGTATCACTTGGTAGTGAGATCAACTTGGGGAATATTCTTTATTGGCCACTAGGTTGAATAAGGTCTTTTAAGCAGTGCACACAGCTGTCCGCCCAGCTACATGTGATCCACCTAGATGGCATCACTGCCACAAGCTCTACATTCCACCTAGTGGCCAATAAAGAAGATTCCCCATGTGGATCTCACTACCAGCTGATACTAAACACCAATTGTATCACCTTGAACTGAGAAAGTGGCAATTTAAAGCCACAAAAAACAATTTATTTGGTGAACTAAAGCAATTGGATGTTTTACTAAAGCAAACAACTCGTGCCTTTCTTTTGAACAACCACATTGGCCACCTCTGCCAATCAAACTACTTACAAACCCTTTTTGTGCTGAATCTTTCTACTAAATCACAAGTCAGACTAGGAGGAAGCTGAGTACATCAGAAGGTACTTTAAAAATGCATACTTGAATAGATTTTTTTTTTTATATCCAAGTTTAGCTTCACTTTAACCACTTAAGGACTAAGCCTATTTCTGACACTTTGTTAGAAAAATTACTTAGAACCCCCATGGTATTTGCACAGTGGTCTTTCAAACGCAGTTTTTTTTTTTTGGAAAAAATACACTTCACTGAATTAAAAAAAAACAGAACAGTAAAGTTAGCCCATTTTTTTTTAATATATTGTGAAAGATGAGGTCAGGCTGAGTAAATAGATGCCTAATATGTTACGGTTTTAAATTGCGCACACTCGTGTAATGGCGACAAACTATGATACTTAACAATCTCTATAGGTGACACTTTAAAAATGTTTAACAGTTAGCTGTTTAAAGTTACAGAGGAGGTCTTTTACTAGAATTATTGCTCTTGCAATCATGGCGATACCTCACATATGTGATTTGAACACAATTTACATTTGCGGTTTTGCACTTATGCTTTAAAAAAAAAATAAACATCTGATCACTTTTATTGCTGTCACAAGGAATGTACACATCCCCTTGTGACAGTAATAGGCAGTGGCATGTACTCTTTATGGCGGGATCTGGGGTCTAAAAGACCCAAATCCCTTCTTCACAGTTAAAAGTATTCAAAACGCCAAAATCTGTGTTTTTGAATACTGTAATTTTTTGTTAAATTTGCACCATTGGCAGCCGAGTAAACCAGACAGGACGTTGTGACGTTGCTTCCAGGTTGCTATATCGGAGACCCGATCAAAGCCAAATCTGGCTTTGTTTGGGACTCTGACCAGCTGGCGGGTGTGCCGCCTGCTCACTTGGGTCTCCCGGTGGGACAGAAGACCCGTGCGGAGCGGCGGCAGGAGGGGGGGGTCTGAAGGACGGTAAACTTCGGGGAAGGGGACTCAATGTGCTTTTGATCATAAGGACCTCCTGCTCCTTATGATAATGGCCGAGCGGCTACTTAGCCACATAGGTTGTTAGCACAAGAAAGCTGCTTGCCATCTCTAAAAAAAACAGTACCAGGGTGATGCCTCTAGCTGCAGGCATCCCCCGAGTACAACCACTTCTTCAAACCGACGTACAGGTATGTCGGTTTGCGGGAAGTGGTTAATATTAGACCAGCTTAACATTTATTCTAGTAACCTTTAGTGCCTAACATTAAATAATTTGTACCTATGGTCAAAATCTAAAATCCGATATCTAATTTCACAATGAATTGCAATGATTTCTCGCCTAACCCTAATAATCTGAACAATCATACATTTTGTAAACTTATGCCCCATACACACGTGCAGATTATCTGCAGACTTTTGTCGGCAGACTTACCTTTTCTATGTAGTGCAAGGGCCTGCCGGATTGCATACAAATTGAAAGTGTTTAGGTTTGACCTCATATTATATGGTTTTGGTAAGTCTGCAGACAAAAGTCTACAGATAATCTGCACGTGTGTATGGGGCATTACTTTGTGCACGTGTGTATGGGGCATTACTTTGTGAAGATCCTCACACATTTACTTCCTTGGATTCTGTGATATGTATTCACTTTGCCCTGTGAGTAGACACCGCTGTGTCACACAGAGACTGCCTTCTACACTACAGAGGTGCTGAGAGGAGCGCGTTCAGGAGGCGGAGTCAGTAAAGGAATCACTACTTGCAGGCAGCAAGGTACTATGGGATATGTAATAGAAAGATGACCAACAGACAGGCAGCATTCACAAAATGAAAGCAGAGGTTTCAAGTAAGCTTATATTATATTCACAAAAATAACTACTGTTTATATTCTTATTACAATTCCTATTTTTTAAAGGGTAACTCCACTTTTGCAGGAAATAAAAATAGCAAATCAAGAAAAAACAATATAGCATATACAATTGTGACACAAATCATATTGTAATTAAATGTTAATAAAAATGACCTTTCCTTTTCAATCTGCAGCTGTTGTAATTTTTTGAAATGCAATGCAATATGGCTACCTGGAGCTGTTCTGTACACAGAATGTCTACTGACCACACCCCAGAAACATAATTTCCTGCTTGTGTGATTGGCTCACCAATTTTCCCAGAAGTTTGCTTAAGATACAGTCAGATTTCAGGCATCCCCTGCATTAGGAATGTAATTTTTGGTGAGATACTCCCAATAGGAACATGTCTAAAGGGATGCAGGCCCAGCAGATTTCCTCATTAGAGCCCTGCAGCTGCCACAGCTGACTGATAATTATGAAACCACTCCCATTTGACCCAATCGGCACAGAGGAACAAACAGGGGTTTCTTCAGAATAACAAAAGGGAGGAATCTGCAACAAAGTTTGTTAAAATCCTTGTAATGTACATACATAGGTCACCCAGAGGGGAATATTTTTTTCTCAACAAAAGTGGAGCTACACTTTAAAATTAGATCTCCTTTTACTTCTGAAATTCAATGCATATTGTGTCAGATATCAGGAGTTTGTAATGCCAAAACGACCCCCTTCTTTGTGGTGATCTTTATACTAAAAAACGTTCATGTGATTATTAAATAGAACGATATTTTATTTCTTAAATAGTGCATCAAAAGAAAAGCAAACATGCATAAACAAAGACACTATACACTTATGATCTGATTTTTTATTTTGCCTTGAGGTCTCTTTTAATCTTTCAAAGCTGAAATGTATTTAACTGTAACTGAAATGTATTTAACTGTCAAACAAGCAGTATAATAAAAAAAATAAATGAAATTGAATGCGGTTTGCTCCTAACCCCCATTAAATATGCATTTTTTTAAGCATGTAATACATAGTGTAGTTTCACTATAGACAATAACATTTTCTTTTTCTTTTTTTTTTTCCCAGAATGCATTATACAGATTTTTTATTGGCTTTATATCCAAAACTGATGCACATTGAGCTCAGTACTTGTAGAAAGTTGTTTGTATAATGTAACTGCTGATGGTATGCGATGGTCATAAATGTTAATCCAAGGTCCCATTTGTATTGTGCCTAAATCTAGCCTAGTTTGCAGGAATGGCGTGTAGGGTCCTGAATGACATAAACGTATACAAGGATACTTACTATTCAAAATGAAAAAATACTTTGAAATGTTATTCAGGAATACATACATAATTAAAAATGTCAAAAGGAATGATCAATGTGATAACTTTTAGTGGTTTGCAAAAAATTTAAATATGCAAGTAGGGATATGCTCATATTTTTACTGCTAAATGACTGAAAAAATGACCAATGGAAAATTCCCTTTCTACCTGTAATTGTAAACCATGAGCTAATTATTATTCCATACTAACTCCTCCATACTTTCAACTTTACATGTTCATTTTTCAGTTTCCTTAACATCATCCCCCAACATACACCCCAACATACATCCAAAAATAGCAATACCAACGTTTTTACAGCAAAAGCTACAGGTTGACTAGCTCACCTCAGAAGTAACGTCTTCTATCTAAAACACATAAAGAAATAATCTTTTTATAACAGTTAAGCTCTAGTCTAGAGTATATTTATATTAGTTTAAGGCTCGTGAGCAGAATAAAGCACAGTTCTCTATGGAATTAGTAAATCTATATTGATCATCCACAAATAGTTGATAGTCATCTGATAACTACATCACTGCAGTGCACCAGTGGGAGAGCATATGTGGAAACTGGGCAATCGCTTAGACCAGGGGTCTTCAAACTATGGCCCTCCAGTTTTTCAGGAACTACAATTCCTATCATGCCTAGTCATGTCTGTGCATGTCAGAGTTTCTACAATGCCTCATGGGATGTGTAGTTCCTCAACAGCTGGAGGGTCGTAGTTTAAGGATCCCTGGCTTAGACTATATGAAGTACTCAAACCTCTGAATTTAGCAGCAGAGAAAATCTGTACATTTGAAACATTTGCATTAACACAATAGTTAAACTTGGATACAAGGTTAATTGTAATAATTGGCACCTAACAGACTTTAGGTTTCATCTAATAAACTTGCTTTGCATAATAAGCGGGCTGCATTCTAACTGTCTGAAAATTATAGTTGGCCCGATCAGAAAGGTTTCTCTGTTCACTGGCTCAAATTATTGAAACCTTTGGATTAACGTGATAGTAGGTCAATTGGCATTTTCAAAAGAAATAGTTAGCATTGATAGCCTTACAAATTTTTCTTCAATAGGCCTAATAAGGTGGTTTGAAGGCTTGCATTTTAAAGCAGTTTAGGGCTGTCAATAAAAAAAAACATACCCTCCATGCTGCAGGCACCCAGAAGGCACAGGTGCAGTGTCCAGCCTTACTGCAAGCAGCCTGTTAAAATCTATGAACGGGCAAAGTACACAGCAACTGGATGCTGTACCAGTTAGTACTCACATTTAGGACCGCATGCATTCAGGGACAGATGCCTGGTATGTAGAGGCTGGTTTGCTCCATATGTGTCTGCTGGGTGACTGAAAACCTAGGATTTAACGCACAGGTGCCAAACCCTCCATGTGCATGTAGCCTAAATCTAAAAGGCCATAGGAGCAGTCACTGCTGTAAATCGCAATTCCATGCAAACTTGGAACAAGATTCTTCAGTTTGTCTTTAATCTAAATGCCATAAAAACCCAACACAAGCAGTGTCCTTCTCTAATAGATTAAGTTGCTCCAGGCTGTACAGCAAAGCAGTAACTAATTAATCTATAATACATACAGTACATTGGAGACATATAGCAGAGCCATTTCAATCTCTAATTTTCAGTGATAAAATATCTCAGAGTCAGCTTGATGCTGCTAGAAATACAGCAAGACATTTATTATTCTGGGTAGCGTCATAACATATGATGACTCGTTCAACTGAGGAAAGTGTAATTTTGTTACAAAAAAAAAAAGTTATGTGACACATTTATCTCATGTGAAGATCCACTTTAATGCCATTTAACACTACAGAGCTGGTTTGCTAAACACAAATGTATGGGGAATTTTCCTTTAGCTTGGTGAATTAGGTGAAGCTCTGTTGACTTCCATCCTCCAAACATGTGCTAGCAAAAATAAATTATTTTTTTTCCCTTTCATATCCTATTCCAAATTTATGAGCATTAATATGTAGCTGCCCACCTTTGCAGCGATAGCAACCTCTATCCTTCTAGGAAGGCTTTTCACAAGATTATAAAGCATGCTTAGGGGACTTTTTGCTTATCCAGCCAGTAGAACCTTTGTGAGATGAGGTACGATTTTTTAACAAGAAGACCTGGCACGTAATCAGCTATCCAATTTATCCCAAAGGTGTTCAAGAGGGTTGAGGGTCAAAGCTCTGTGCAGGCCATCAACATTAACCCAAAACATTCTTTGTGGACCTGACTTTGAGCACTCAGGCAGAGTCATGTTGGAACGGAAAAGGGCCTTCCCCAAACTGCTGCCACAGAGTTGGATAAGCACAATCGTCTCTCTATGCTCTAGCACAGTGGTCTCCAAGATGCAGCCCTTTGCTTGTCTTTATCTGGCCCTTGAGGCATTATTCCTGCCACCAACAACGGGGCATAATTCCTACCGCTGCCACCAACAATGGAGCAGTATTCCTTTAACTGAAACCAACAATGGGGCATAATTCCTTCCACTGACAACAAAAATGGGGCCCTATTCTTCTCACTGACACCAACTATTTCTCCCCCTAATACCAAAGATTGGGCATTGTTTACTTCCACTGGGCACAGTCCAGCCCCCCTAAAGTCTGAAGGACAGTAAACAGGCCCTTTCTTTAGAAAGTTAGGAGACCCCAGCTATAGCATTTACACTCTTCACTAGGTACACCTGGATACAATTATTTGGAGGGGACTCAATGTGCTTTTGACCATAGAAATAGATTTAATGTTCATGTATTCACACACTTTTGACAATATAGTATATGAAAGCTTACAACACATTCCAAAAAAAAAAAAAAAAAATGAACACAGTAAATACAGCAAATCACAGAAAGTGGAGCAATGTTAAATACACTAAGTGTGAACCGTTAAAAAGTAATTAATGTATTGAAATATTTAATAAATATTATAAGTTTGTATTGAAAAGACTAAAAACCATCTAACTTTACCATGATTCACTTATGTTTCCTCAGAGGACATTTATTTTATTCATAGTTATAAAACTAGAGAATTAGGGTTCGTTCACACCAGGTAAGTTGGCATTAAACTGTCAGCGATTTACTGCGCAGCAGCAATGCGCAAAGACAAAATTCCAGTTTTCCTATGGTGTCACTTCACACACCAATGTTGCTGTGGTACACGCTGAAAAAAAAAAAAAGAACTGCACGCAGTCATCTTTTTCACTGCAGCAGGTTGCAACGTGAAGCACCACAGTGCAATGTTGCTGTGGTGAATAGAACTGTATTGAAATGTCACTCGTAACATTAAATTAAAGTTCTATGAAAAAAAAAAAAAAGGACACAGTGTGATGTACCGAGATCAGCGAAGCTCGCTGGTGTGAACGAGCCCTAAATCTCCATTAAAAACTTCATTTTGCCATCCTGTTTTACAATGTTAATGGGTGTAAACTTTTGACCTGTCTTCTAATGTAACTAAGTAGGACAGTTCATTCAAGTGTTCACAGAAAACAAGCGAAGCTAGTCACTGATGCTCTCAAACTAAACTACATCTAAAATGTAATGTATATTGCATAATACGACAATGTTAAACCATTTCCTAAAGTAATAATGCACAATGAAAATACTTTAATATTTGATGGTCTCATACTCACAGAATATTTTTTTTGGATAAAAGGTATTAAAGAATAAAATTCAAAATTTCTGATATTCTGATGGCCTTTGTACACAGGCACAATACCACTCAATACTTGTAATAATTAAAAATGGGTGCACTTGCAGGCTGCTATGTTGTGCTATTGAGTGCTATAAGACTACAAAACTAAAACAACTTACACAGTGGATCGCTCACACCTATACACACTCTCCAAATGTGTATCAATGTGCAAAATTATATTAAAAAGTGGTGCCGCGCTCCCAAATGCTAATATGCTAGTATCCCTTTAAATCGGTTTGCATAGCAATTTTCAGGATCAGCATATCATATCAAACCATATATACCATAAACAAAACAAAACAACCAATGCATCAGTCCATAAAGTGTCCTTGGTATGGATTTGCTTGCATTTGCCCAATCTTTCATAAAAAGCAGGCTTGTGTTCACATATCCAAACGACTGATTCCTTAATTAGTGTTCACCAGTATGTGTTTCAATCATTCATATGCATTAGTGATAATCCCCTCATCCGATGTGCCCTCACCGGGGGGACAAGACCAACCAATAGTCTATACACGTTTTTGTCACTCTCTGGGGATCTGTTTAATGCTGTTTTATGCCTTTGGTGGCAATCTTGAGTTTAGAATCCTCCTTCTCTTACACTTATCTCTATATGTCCAAATCATAAAGAGAGAAAGCTGGACGTAGTGCTTTATCTTTTAAAACAACCAGTTTATTAAACACTAAATATAAAAAAACACCCACATTTTCCTGGTGCTTCGAGTGCACCAAACTGTAAAAAGCATTCAGTCCTCACAGTGCGGGTATAAGACAATCAGACAGTATTTGCACGGTATGCTCACAAGAGGCGCGTGACAACAGATTGGCCCCTCCCCTACGCGTTACGCCACAGGGTCATGTGGCTTCCTCAGGGTGATAGTTTGGTGTACTCTAATCGATTTACTTGGCATGACACCTTTTATATTTTACAAAAAAATTGGGTTATGTAATTTTTTTTTTTTTTGCATTAAAATTTTAAAAAGTGTATTTGTTTCCTAAAAACTACTGTGCAAATACTGTGTAATATAAAAAAATTGCAAAACCCACCAACTTATTCTCTAGGGCCTCTGCTTTAAAAATATATAATGTTTGGGGTTTTAACTGACTTGCTATCAAAAAAAAAAAAAACTGATTTTCACATGGAAACAAAAAGTGTCAGAAAATGCCTGGTGTTCAAGTGGTTAAACAGGTCTGCATGTTGCACTTTTTGTGCCTCGACCGTTTTCTTTTTTTGGATTTAAGACAGTTGAGTGGAGTCCTTCACAACATATTTACAATGTATAAAAGTATATATATATATATATATATATATATATATATATATATATATATATATATATATACATAGTTAATACATTAGTGGCTATACTACTATAGTGGTCTACTAGTAGTAGTATACCATAGTCGTCTACTACAGTCTACTATACAGACACTTTAGTAACAAGGGTGATGAAATGATTTAAAGGATGCCATCAAAAATCTTAAAAAAAAAAAAAAAAAAAAAACTTAACAAGGACTTCAACCACCCACCCTCCAAACAACGCTTCCTATATTGATGGCAAACATTCATGGAAACTATCCTATCACCAACAGAAATAAATCTCTTCTGCCAACCCTTCACCTACAAGACAGACTTCTGAAACCCTCAGGATGAACTAACCACAGTTCCATCAAGAATCTCTCCCCCTGCACTTAGCCTACCTCTGGAGCTCTCTCATCAACTCCCCCCCCCCCCCTCCTAAATTCCATCCAGATCGGTCTATACAACCTCAGCAATGTCTAAATATTTTCTATTATCTGCCAATTTCCTAAAATGGTCTTTTAATGTTCTAATGTTTGAAATTTAATGTTTAAAATCACACTTTTATTTCTGTACAG
Organism: Pelophylax lessonae; assembly: GCF_965119305.1. NCBI lineage: Eukaryota > Metazoa > Chordata > Amphibia > Anura > Ranidae > Pelophylax > Pelophylax lessonae. The sequence continues at coordinate 655,454,378 of NC_138768.1, forward strand.
GTGGAGCGGGTTCCTTTCGACGCCTTTCCTTTGTATACCAAAATCCTTAATAAAATGTATTTAAAAAAAAAAAAATCATCTAAACATACACCATCCTTTCTTCATGAAAGATATTAATATTATGTTGTCACGGGGAACACAGAAAGCCAATGTTTCTGGACCATGCAGGGTCTAGTAGCCATGCTCCTTTGATAAATAGATCTGGCATGGTCCCAAAATATAATAATATAGGTAAGCATCTTTCATGAAGAAAGGGCCATGTGCTAAGAATATAGGTCTGTTTACAAAACCCTGCACATGCTAACATTAGCTAGGATGCATAAAGACGCTATAATGACAAATAATTAAACCAACCTCCTTTACTGGTCTTGGTATACTACATAGACTTAAGCCCCGTACACACGTACCGATTGTCGGCCGTAAATATTCGGCCAACGTCCGATCGGCCGATTGTCTGCTTGTTAGTATGATGCTTCCGACAACCGACTGCGACTTTTCGGCCGAACAAAATCTGGTGTGATGGCTATAAAATTTTTGTAGGTCAACAAAGAACGGCCGATTGTTCGAGAGTCAGTACAGATTTCAGCCGACAAAAAGCAGATAAGCAAGACTGGGCATGCTCAGAGAAGAAAAAACACACGAAAAGTAGACCAGAACATGACATCACTTCTGCAGTCGGTTGTTGTTGGCCGACAAAATTCGTGTGCAGTCTTTAGCACTTTTCAATCTACACGACAGCACCGGACAAAAGACGGCCGAACGGTCGGCCGACAATCGGTGCGTGTGTACGCGGCTTTAGTCTTGTTTAGGTGCTTTAGATGAGCAATATAATCTGCTCTCTAAACTGTGAATGTTTTACACTGTATAAGTACAAGGTCAGGACAGTATGGGTCCATAGAATAAGGTTGGTTAGATAGAGAGGTGGTAACAAAAAAAAAAGTAAGCAAAAAAACACAAGTGGATGAAACTGATTTCTAGCTGTAATAGATCTAATTTATTTTTTGTAGATTTTTTAAAACTATTAAAGGAAATGCAAGAGAAATACCAGAAGGCGGCACCTATCAAATCATATCCCAAATACATTTCTTGGTGACTAGCAACATAAAGCTCCTGAAACTTTCTACATAGGATGTCCTAATTTTATTGTTAAACTGGAACTCCAGATTTAAGAAGAATTGTTTTTAAAAAAGGCTTTGGCTATAACACTTACCTTTATCTTTACTCTTTTCCCACCGAAAATTCTCTTGGCCAGTAAATGTTGGCCAGGCTCATTCAAACCTGTTTTTGCAAAGCCATCTGTCATGCTGTCATCTGAATGCTGTCATGCATCCTCGGGGGTCTCAGCATAATACTTACCTGGGCTCAAAATGCTACTACACAGTATAGGGCTCAAATGCCATTTCTGCTGTTTAGTGTAAACGCAATGACACCCCATCACTGGATAAGAAGAGGAGGAAACCATGGACTGGCCAGACGATCCTTATAAACAGTAAATACATAAAATAGATTTCCTGCTATATCAAATGATGCCTCCGTTCTTGAACAGTTTTTACCCCATGTCACATATCATTAGAAGTGTATACACATCTGTTTACCACCCCCAACAGAATTCTTGTCTTATTTTAATAAAATAAAAATGAACAAAATGAAGGGATGATTCCTCTGAGCAGACTGTAAGTCAAAATGTTTGATTGTCTATCATTCATTTTTTCCTTTCAGCATTTAGAAATGACATAAGCCATCTGACTAATGCGTGCTGTCAGGGGTTGATAAACTGCATTTTTACACATGATGTTGCCAAAAGCTAAAGTAAAATAATAAAACGTAAACAAAACATTGCTATGCAACATAACCCCAACATAAGATACGAAGAGGATAAAAAATAAAAAAAAAGACAACTCCTGTCAATTGCAGTTATAATTATCTTTCATATTTTTTTTTTTTTTTTTTAAGTTGATATATACCTTAAAGCAGCCTTTATCAACCTTTTTAACACAGGGAAACCCTTTAAAAGAGAAGCATGTCCAAGGTTTTTTGGTTATACTTCTCTTCTGGGTCAGAATGTCATTTTATTAGTGTTTACCCCCATTTTAAAAGAGATGGTTTGTTTTTTAAAAGAGTCAGTGGGGACCACGAAGGTCTGGGGTATGCGATTTTCACCTATGATTTTTTTAAATAGATTTTTTTAAATAGAGCAAAAAAAGCAGAATAATACTCGACCAACAGTTATACTGTTATTAGTGATATTACTAATGTTATTAGTATTTGGGATCTCTTGTATAAGACTATTGTCACTTTTGAGTTTATTTCCATTCTAAGCAGTAAAGCGGTTAATTGCTTTTTCTGTAATATTTATTTATTAGGATGAGCACCGGAAAGCACCTTCATGGTACCTACTTAACACTTATTTTAAAGCTGAACTTTGCTATGAATGTGCTTCTGCCATAATGTGCAATTATGCCCTTTCCATATCTCTTCTGCCAAAAACCTCTATTTCTAGGAAATAACTTATTTTGTGATTTTGAGTTATGCTTTAAAGCGGTATTAAACCCCAAAATTTTTTTTTACTATATTGCAGCTTACCAATCGTTTCTTTTCTTTGGCTTTTCCCCTCTGTTTTCACCTGGTGATCTGGCCAGTAATACACCTCCTGTGTTAGCGAGACACAACTCTGGATGAGGGAGCACAGCAGGCACAGCAGCATTATTAGTCTTGCGGGGGGGTTAAAGTAATAAAGTACAATGCATTAGAAGATTTAGATATACTAATAAATTTATGAATTCTAGCTAACGATATAGCTATAAACTGGTACAAAAAAATGAGGGGGGGGGGGGGCATTGTTTTCTAAAACACAGAATGTAGTGCACCTGTGCATAGTAACTAATCAACTTCCAGGTTTTATTGTCAAAGCTTAACTGAACAAACTGAAATTAGAAGCGGACTGGTTACCATGAATAAATCAAAGTTTATCATTGTTGGCCCCCCTGCCTAGGTTAACCACTTGCCGACCGCCGCACGACTATCTACGTCGGCGGTCAGCCCCTCACAGGCAAACTGACGTAGGTCTACGTCGCTTGCTTGTGAGGGTCTAGGGAGCGAGCGCTCGCTCCCGCGTGGTCACGGACCCCCCCCGCGCGTGTGACCAGCGGACCCGATGTCCGCCGGTCACTCTGCGATCGGCGGGGGAGAGGGAGAAAGTCAGGCGGCTTGTGTAAGCAAGCTGCCTGTCATTCTCCCCTGTGTATGAGAGATGATCATACGGTTCTACTATGTAGAACCGTTGATCACTCTGCATACAGCTGAAGCCACAGCCAATCACAGTAGAAAGCACGCCCCCAGGGACACACACAGCCCCTCCCTCTCAAATAAAGTTAACCCCTTCACTACCAGTGTATTTTTACAGTAACAGTGCATATATATAGCACTGATTACTGTAGAAATGTCACTGGTAACCCCAAAAGTGTCAAAAATGTCAGTCAAGGGTCCGATCTGTCTGCCGCAATGTCGCAGTACCGCAAAATCGCCGCCATTACTCATTAAAAAAAAACAACAAAAATGACAAAAATCTTTCCCTTTGTTAGTAAACGCTATAACTTTTGCGCAAACCAATCAAAATACGCTTATTGTGATTTTTTTTTACCAAACATAGGTAGCATAAAACAAATTGGCCGAAAATGTTAAAAAAATTTGATTTTTACATTTTTTTGGGGGGAATTTCATATAAAAAAAATGTGAAAAATATTGCTATTTTTGCAAAATTTACGCTCTTTTTTTGTTTATAGCGCATGATCAAAAAATCGCACAGGTGATCAAATACCACCAAAAGAAAGCTCTGTTTGTGGGAAAAAAAGGACGCCAAATTTGTTTAGTTACAGCGTCGCACGACCGCGCAATTGTCCGTTAAAGTCACGCAGTGCCGAATCGCAAAATACCCCCTGGACGTTTAGCAGCCAAATCCTCCGGGGCTTAAGTGGTTTGCCTCATCCATGTAAACTGATACATTCTGCTGGAGAGCTTGTGCTTAAGAAGAACAACAGACTTGCTGGCTGGATCACCAGGTGAAAATAGAAGAAAGAAAGCTTAAAAAAGGAAACAAATACAGCCATTGCATCTAAGAATTGGTGAGCTGCAAAATAATAGATATTTGGTTTTGGGTTTAATTTTCCTTTAGCCCTAAACTGTTATGTGGGAGTAGTCATACTTGTAATCATCACTCAGCACTGAATTTGTGCTTTCCTTGCAACACTTTTCCATATATTTGTATACAGTGTGAACTGTGTCTGGTGGCCTCTAGAACATAAAGCTCATCGTGATAAGATAATGTAGGGCATCACTGGTACACAGTGGTAGCAACTACTACGGCATATATATATATATATAAATAAATATATATATATATATATATATATATATATATATATATACACACACACACAATACACATATAAACACACACACATACTTAATAGGAACCAGGAATAAGGCAGTTCTATAATTAAGGAACAGTGATGGAGCAGAGAGCTTCCATTCTTGTTCAAGCTATGAATTGTCATGTAGTCTAATTCACAGCCAGTTACATTACAATATTTAAGACCATTCATTTTTTAGTTGTATTACCAGTTGACACTGCTACTTTATTGCTCATTTTCCTGGCATTATTAAATTAAGCCCTATGTTAAAAAAAAAAAAAAAAAAACATCTTAATTCAGAGCTGGTTGTTCTGGAAAGTAGTGTTTTTATTTTCCCGGTGATTATAAATTCCAATACCAACTGCACAAACAAAAACATTTTTTTTTCCATTTCCTACCAGGGTTTTCACTTAACCCTTCCCACCCACCCCAGCATCCATTTAAAAAGTCCAAACCACCTAAATGGCTGGAAGGATCGGCAATCATAATTGGCTGTCACAGTGGTCACATGATTGGGAGTCGGTTCCAATGTCTTCCTATTGTTAGTCCAGATCAACAGCTGTCTTTGACAGTTAGGTCTTTGTGCTGGGAGAAGGCAGCGAGTCAACTCTGAGCATCAACTGCCCAGCAACACATATGTGTGGCGTGTGGGCATTGAAGCCCACCCTTTTGTAGCAGCACATACTGTATGTGTTACATGAGCAGCGGCAAGTTACGCTGTCAACTGCAAGAAAATAGACTTGCCATAAGCAATTCATGTTACGTTCTTATTAGATCTCCAGAGCTACTGCCCTGCATATTTTTTTTTATTTAACCTGGTCCATGTGATCAATGTTTTCAAATTAATTGTATTAGAGATGAGAAACGCAGACCAGTTCTGTGGCTTTGTGTGAAAATAATACTCAAAGAATCTTTCAAAGAAGACACAACTGTTTCAGCCAATTATGACACGAAGAACCATGTTTTTTCAGCTACATTCGCACTTTAATGAGTGGTCCTGGCAGCTCCTTCCAGCAGCAACTGTTTTCAGCAACCTTATAATTCATCTGTCTTGAGATGGGATGTCTGAGACACAATTAAATACTTTCCCCAGGGATTGAGCCAAATACTGGAAATACTGGAAAAAAAAAAATAAAAAAAAAAAAAAAAATATATATATATATATATATATATATATATATATATATATATATATATATATATATATATATATATATATATATATATATAAAAGACACTAAAAAAAGATGATCTAAGAAAATAATTTAAGAAAAAACCTTTATAATTCTATTGCAGCACAGTAGTGATACAGTCTGGGGCGGGGATTCATGAAAACACATTGGGCATGGTGAGGATCTGCATTAGTGTTTGCAAGAATTCTGTTCGGAACCTGAAATGCTGAAAAGTTTGTGTCCGCTAGTTCAATTATGTCATGCTGATCACAAGTTCAGCTCACTCAAATAGTATAGGAGCTAAGCTTTTGTGCTTATGATCCAGACCTGCTCATATACAAAATGCTGCAGAAGAGCGGCCACACAGTTTTAATTTCTTAAATCACCCATACTGTATATACAGTACTTGGCTAATTAGAAGCAAAGGAACCCCATAAATTGGGTTTTCAAATAATTTTTTTCTTTTTTTCTCTGAAATTGCATTATGTGAAATTGCTCAGTGTCTGCCACACCTCTCCGCCAATCCCTACACTGGCTTCCGATCGCCCAGCAAATTAAATTCGAATTACTAACATCGTACAAAACCATTCAAAACTCTGCCCCCAGCTACATCACCAAACTTGTCTCCAAATGTCACCCAAATCGTCCTCTCCTCTCAAAACCTTCTGCTCTCAAGCTCCCTTGTCTCCTCCTCCCATGCTCGTCTCCAGTACTTCTCCAGAGCTTCTCCCATCCTCTGGAACACTCTACCTCAATCTATCCTTCTATCTCCTACTCTGGCCACATTTAGACGATCCCTGAAAACTCATCTCTTCATGGAAGCCTATCATGCCTCCAACTAATCTTTTATCACTTCCATCAGCTCATCCCCCACAGTTAAAACCATCTGTACCACTTGCCCCACCCCCTCAGATTGTAAGCTCTTATAAGAAGGGCCCTCTTTACCCTTTTGTATTTTATTGTATTGTAACTGTACTGTCTCCCTTTTATATTGTAAAGCGCTGCATAACCTGTTGGTGCTATATAAATCCTGTATAACAATAATAATAATACTAATAATAATGTCACTTTGGATGAAAAGAGTGCGGAGCAGAGTGCTATTTAACATGATAGATTTAAAAAGATAAAAAAAAAAAGTATTTATGAATTTTGTGGGTAACACAAAATACCTACAGGTACATGTACACAGTGAACATATTTTATAACAAGAAATTACAATATTACAGATATTGAACAACTAAATTAAACATTGTAACTGGGAACTCATGCCATGCTCTGCTAAAGTCCAACAAAACACACCCCTAACCCATTCTAACCCCGAATCTCTTGCTTACTAAATATTCACTCAGTGAATGTTTTTTTTAAGTGTCACATTCACTGCTTTTTAAATATACAATTTACTGTTGGAAAAAAGATATACATTACCTAAGAACATTTCAAGACAGGGACATTCAAATAAACATAAACCAATGATACCAACTATAGTTCAATACCATCATCATATGCTCATTGTAAATGTAATTTTTAATTTTTGAAAACCCTATCACATTTAGGGTTTTTTAAATGTTGCCCAGTGAATACGTAAAAGAATGGTGTAATGCTTTCAAATAAAAAAATAAAATGAAACCAAATGATTACATCCAACAGGCTGCAACATTACACCACATAAATCTTAAAAGTATGATTACACAACCCCATGGAATTGTTAAATACATTGAAAAATTCACATTTAAAAAACAAGTGCGTACATGTATATAAAAGTAGTATAATTGTAAAACGCTTTAAAAAGAAAACTGATAAATAGCATGATAGGAATATGAGAGCAGATTGGAACATTCCACGAATTGTGTGTTTTTATATTTGGTTAAACAAGATTGATATATGCCCTTTTTCATCTTAAGCAAATATGTATTAAGTGCTTCCCTCCACAAACCATTCAACAACAACAATTCAGGCACTGAAGATGCATTAACCCTATTAAAATTTTCAAGCATAATTCTCTAACCCACATAAATCAGTGCTTTTGGTAGAAAAAAAATGACCAAACTCAGCATTGGATTAGAGAGGATTAAAACATAGATTTAACTTATTTCACAGTGCCACAGAAAGCCATCTACACCAGTATTAAATAACCTAAAGATATACCAATTAATAATAAAAACAATATTTTTGAGAAAAATAAAAATTACAATAAAGTTTAAAAAATTATGTTTTTTTTAACAGTCTAGCTTTTCACACTGGACAAAACATTATCTTTTCTTTTGCTTTGTGTAAGACATACCAACTATTAAGGAAAATATAAAACTTGCTCATATTGGCAAGCTGCAGACATCTATTTGAGAGCATGCATTATAATAAGCCAAGCATACATTTATCATGGTCAGTCCAGAAAGGCAATATAAGTCTACCAATTAATCCTTATTATAAAACTTGGCTAGAGCTGGAAACATAGCCAGATGGAAGTTCTGCCCGTGACATTTGAATCTGATAAGGGTCATAATAGGTTCAAGCCCTGCATAAGTCAATGATACCATTCATCCCCCTGAGATAGGTCACCAACGTACAACACTTGTGATGATGTATTTGAAAATAATGTAAATGAAAAGTTATTTTACTATGCACCATAGCTTATAATGACAGCAGCAATTGAGCTTTCCCTGCAGTCTGGCTCAAGTGTCCTTAAAATGATAATGATTTCACCTTGAACATCCAAGTCATCCATTGAGTATATATTGGATTCCATCCTAGTATACATCTGTTATTAATGTCTGTTAACTCTGCTTCCAACTGTTGTATCTCTTTCCCTGCATAGGAACTAAAAGCAGCTCTTTTACACCGAGACTAAATCCCCAAGGAAATCAAGATTTCCTTTTCTTTTTCCTTTCATTTTATTCCTTCCCAATTGCTTCCTTACCTTTCTGCATCTTCTCTTGATCATGAAAAGGACTAGCACATCTTTTTCAAGTGCTGCACATTTGGATTAAGTAAGGAACGGAGTATCTCGGTAATATCTCCTGTGCAAGATGAGCAATGTACTGTATCACAGCAGCTATGTGCTGAGGGGACCAGAGAGCCAGATCCTGCTATAGTCATGTCAACACCTGCCGTAGCCTTTAAGAATCAGCTACATGTCTACTCTACTAGTTATCTGTGCTCTGAATCAACATGGAACAAAAGAAAATATATATGTACACAGACACCAATTAACCTTCTGCTGCTGAACAACTGACACACCTGACACTTCTGCAGCATATGTTTTTGGCAAATACAAAAACCTGACTGCATAAATGAAAGAACTAACAAGTGTTTATGCAAAACATAAACTCGAGAATAATATTCTTGAATAAGAAAATCAAGAAATTCCATGTGCGTCACTGGCCACTTTCTGTTGTGCTGCTCCCATGGTACGTTTAATGTACAAACGATGTTAACCACTTAAGACTTTACCCCCTTCCTGACCAGGGCCTATTTTGCGATTCGGCACTGCGTGAATTTAACGGACAATTGCGCGGTCGTGCGCCGCTGTACCTAAATGAATTTGACGTCCTTTTTTTCCCACAAACAGAGCTTTCTTTTGGTGGTATTTGATCACCTGTACGATTTTTTGATCATGCGCTATAAACAAAAAAAATAGCGTCAATTTTGCAAAAATAACAATATTTTTCACATTTTTTTATATGAAATTCCCCCAAAAAAATGTAAAAATCAAAATTTTTTAACATTTTAGGCCAATTTGTTTTATGCTACATATTTTTGGTAAAAAAAATTGCGAAAAGTGTATTTTGATTGGTTTGCACAAAAGTTAATGCGTTTACTATGGGAAAGATTTTTGTAATTTTTGTTGTTTTTTTTTAACGCGTAATGCGGCGATCTGCGATTTTTTTGCGGGACTGCGACATTGCGGCGGACAGATCGGACCCTTGACTGACATTTTTGACACTTTTGGGGTTACCAGTGACATTACTACAGTAATTAGTGCTATACATATACACTGTTACTGTAAAAATGACACTGGCAGTGAAGGGGTTAAGTTTTTTTGAGAGGGAGGGGTTAAGTGTGTCCCTAGGGGCGTGCTTCTAACTGTGATTAGATGTGGCTTGAGGTGTAAGAACAGTGATCAACGGTCCTACATAGCAGAACCGTATGATCACTATTCTTACACAGGGGAGAATGACATTGTAACTAGGGTTGAGCGGACACCTAGATGTCCGTGTTCGACGGGTTCGGCCGAACTTTAAAAAAAAGTCCGGGTCCGTGTCCCGGACTTTTACCGAACTTTTCCCGGACACCGAACCCCATTGAAGTCAATGGGGACCCGAACTTTAAGGCACTAAAATGGCTCTAAAACACCAAAGGAAAGGGCTAGAGTGCTGCAAATGGCAGCAAAACGTAATTAAGAGCATGGCAAGTGCTCTGCAAACAAATGTGGATAGGGAAATAACTTAAAACAACAAAAAAAAACAGAAAAATAAAACAATGTTCTTCTTCATCTCTGAAGGACGAGGCCCATATGGAGTAGGAGGGAGGTTGAGGTGGTGGTGGATGTGGCGGTGACATAGGCGTGCGCACAGGGTGTGCTGGGTGTGCCTGGGCACACCCTAATCACCTAGGGCACATAGCATTGCCAGTGAGGAGATGGGAAAGATCTCCCTGGGACCTGCTCTGCTCTATTTCTCCTTGCCTACAGGTACATGGCCCCGATACATTACTCTCCCTGCTGGCAAACACATGCATGTGTATTTCAACTTTGGGGTGCACACCTTAATGCAATAGGCTGCGCACACCTATGGGCGGTGTAGGTGGAAGCGGCGGTGGAGGAGGACCAGGGCCGGATTAACAGCATCATGGGCTTGGTGCTGAGGATTTTGAAGGGCCTTAAGGGCCGTGCCTTGCCATGCACCCAGAGGAGGAAGGGTGCAGCCATGCATGCCTAATTCAACATGGGATGCTGTCTCTGAAGCCCATAAACACATCCATGCATCGCCAACTGTCCCTCCTTGTCCGGCCTTCACGCTGTGTGGGGAGGTTCTGAGGGTGCTGCCTGGGGAAGCGAGCATAGAAGCCAGACTTCTGTGTTTACAAGTGACAGAAGAGCGGTAACAGTGAATATGGCCAACCCGGGGCCTATATAAAAAGGTAGGGGCCTGGAGCTGCAGCTCCAATAGCCCCTACATTAATCTGGCCCTGAGGAGGAGGACGAGGTAGCCAACACTGCTTCTTTTCAAAAATTTTAAATGAGGGTACACCCCAAAAGAGTGAGAAAGAGCAAAAATGGAACAATGGGTGGGTAAGGTCGGTATCCATTGCTATTCTGCATAAGGTACGGAAAAGTCCCGTGGGATCCATGCCTGGTTCATTTTAATGAACGTGAGCTTGTCCACATTGTCTCTGGACAGGCGGCTGCGCTTGTCTGTTATAACGCCCCCAGCCGTGCTAAATACCCGTTCAGATAATACACTGGCTGCAGGGCACGCCAGCACCTCCAAGGCGTAAAGGGCAAGCTCAGGCCATGTGCCCAATTTGGAGACCCAGAAGTTGAAGGGGGCAGACCCGTCATTCACTACATGTAGGCGTGTGCACACATACTGCTCCACCATGTTGGTAAAATGCTGCCTCCTGCTAAGACGTTCCATCTGAGCTGCTGGTGCTGCTGTTTGTTGTGGCGTGCTGACAAAGCTTTTCCACATTTCGGCCATGCTAACCCTGCCTTCTGAGGTGCTGGCGGTGCCCTGGTTGCGTTGGCGACCTCCTCCTCCTCCTCCTCTGCCTTGTGCTTCCACTGTGGCCCCGCTGTCAGATGGGAATGCCAGCAGCATGGCGTCTACCAGCGTGCGCTTGTACTCGCGCATCTTGCGATCGCGCTCCAGTGAGTGAATTAAGGACGGTACGTTGTCCTTGTAACGGGGATCCAGCAGCGTGGCCACCCAGTAATCAGCACAAGTTAGAATGTGGGCAACTCGGCGGTCGTTGTGGAGACACTGCAGCATGTAATCGCTCATGTGTGCCAGGCTGCCCAGAGGCAACGAAAGGCTGTCCTCTGTGGGAGGTGTATCGTCCGTGTCCTCTGTATCCCCCCAGCCACGCACCAGTGATGGCCATGAGCTGGCCTGGGTGCCACCCTGCTGTGAACATGGTTCCATCTCCTCCTCCAGCTCCTCCTCCTCCTCATCCTCCTCATCCTCCAGAACTGTGCCCCTGCTGGACAATTGCGTCCCTGGCGTTTGCGTGTGCAGGAACCCACCCTCGGAGCCCCTTGCGAATGACTGCCCTGAAAGCCTTGGAAATGTTACCTCTTCATCCTCCTCCTCCTCCTCATCCTGTGCCACATCCTCTTCCATCATCGCCCGAATTGTTTTTTCAAGGAGGCATAGAAGTGGGATAGTTAAGCTGAGAACGGCGTCATTGCCACTGGCCATGTTGGTGGAGTACTCAAAACAGCGCAACAAGGCACACAGGTCTCGCATGGAGGCCCAGTTAAATTAAATAGCGGAATAGAAAATATGATCCAAAAAAAGTGTATGTATATCACACGTACACAACCACACTGGGCCCCAATTACTATTGTTTGTACCCCTAAAAGGCTAGATGAGGAGTAGGGGGAGTATGGAACAGGCAGCACCCTCAAACCTTCAGAAGTATGAGATGAACCCCAACAACTTGGAAAGGTGGATCTCTCTCACACGTACCAACACAGACTATCCCCCAATTTAACTGATCCCCAAAGGTTTTTGATTAAATAGCGGAATAGAAAATATGATCCAAAAAAAGTGTATGTATATCACACGTACACAACCACACTAGGCCCCAATTACTATTGTTTGTACCCCTAAAAGGCTAGATGAGGAGTAGGGGGGGTATGGAACAGGCAGCACCCTCAAACCTTCAGAAGTATGAGATGAACCCCAACAACTTGGAAAGGTGGATCTCTCTCACACGTACCAACACAGACTATCCCCCAATTTAACTGATCCCCAAAGGTTTTTGATTAAATAGCGGAATAGAAAATATGATCCAAAAAAAGTGTATGTATATCACACGTACACAACCACACTAGGCCCCAATTACTATTGTTTGTACCCCTAAAAGGCTAGATGAGGAGTAGGGGGGGTATGGAACAGGCAGCACCCTCAAACCTTCAGAAGTATGAGATGAACCCCAACAACTTGGAAAGGTGGATCTCTCTCACACGTACCAACACAGACTATCCCCCAATTTAACTGATCCCCAAAGGTTTTTGATTAAATAGCGGAATAGAAAATATGATCCAAAAAAAGTGTATGTATATCACACGTACACAACCACACTAGGCCCCAATTACTATTGTTTGTACCCCTAAAAGGCTAGGAGTAGGGGGAGTATGGAACAGGCAGCACCCTCAAACCTTCAGAAGTATGAGATGAACCCCAACAACTTGGAAAGGTGGATCTCTCTCACACGTACCAACACAGACTATCCCCCAATTTAACTGATCCCCAAAGGTTTTTGATTAAATAGCGGAATAGAAAATATGATCCAAAAAAAGTGTATGTATATCACACGTACACAACCACACTGGGCCCCAATTACTATTGTTTGTACCCCTAAAAGGCTAGATGAGGAGTAGGGGGAGTATGGAACAGGCAGCACCCTCAAACCTTCAGAAGTATGAGATGAACCCCAACAACTTGGAAAGGTGGATCTCTCTCACACGTACCAACACAGACTATCCCCCAATTTAACTGATCCCCAAAGGTTTTTGATTAAATAGCGGAATAGAAAATATGATCCAAAAAAAGTGTATGTATATCACACGTACACAACCACACTAGGCCCCAATTACTATTGTTTGTACCCCTAAAAGGCTAGATGAGGAGTAGGGGGGGTATGGAACAGGCAGCACCCTCAAACCTTCAGAAGTATGAGATGAACCCCAACAACTTGGAAAGGTGGATCTCTCTCACACGTACCAACACAGACTATCCCCCAATTTAACTGATCCCCAAAGGTTTTTGATTAAATAGCGGAATAGAAAATATGATCCAAAAAAAGTGTATGTATATCACACGTACACAACCACACTAGGCCCCAATTACTATTGTTTGTACCCCTAAAAGGCTAGGAGTAGGGGGAGTATGGAACAGGCAGCACCCTCAAACCTTCAGAAGTATGAGATGAACCCCAACAACTTGGAAAGGTGGATCTCTCTCACACGTACCAACACAGACTATCCCCCAATTTAACTGATCCCCAAAGGTTTTTGATTAAATAGCGGAATAGAAAATATGATCCAAAAAAAGTGTATGTATATCACACGTACACAACCACACTAGGCCCCAATTACTATTGTTTGTACCCCTAAAAGGCTAGATGAGGAGTAGGGGGAGTATGGAACAGGCAGCACCCTCAAACCTTCAGAAGTATGAGATGAACCCCAACAACTTGGAAAGGTGGATCTCTCTCACACGTACCAACACAGACTATCCCCCAATTTAACTGATCCCCAAAGGTTTTTGATTAAATAGCGGAATAGAAAATATGATCCAAAAAAAGTGTATGTATATCACACGTACACAACCACACTAGGCCCCAATTACTATTGTTTGTACCCCTAAAAGGCTAGATGAGGAGTAGGGGGGGTATGGAACAGGCAGCACCCTCAAACCTTCAGAAGTATGAGATGAACCCCAACAACTTGGAAAGGTGGATCTCTCTCACACGTACCAACACAGACTATCCCCCAATTTAACTGATCCCCAAAGGTTTTTGATTAAATAGCGGAATAGAAAATATGATCCAAAAAAAGTGTATGTATATCACACGTACACAACCACACTAGGCCCCAATTACTATTGTTTGTACCCCTAAAAGGCTAGATGAGGAGTAGGGGGGGTATGGAACAGGCAGCATCCTCAAACCTTCAGAAGTATGAGATGAACCCCAAAAACTTGGAAAGGTGGATCTCTCTCACACGTACCAACACAGACTATCCCCCAATTTAACTGATCCCCAAAGGTTTTTGATTAAATAGCGGAATAGAAAATATGATCCAAAAAAAGTGTATGTATATCACACGTACACAACCACACTAGGCCCCAATTACTATTGTTTGTACCCCTAAAAGGCTAGGAGTAGGGGGAGTATGGAACAGGCAGCACCCTCAAACCTTCAGAAGTATGAGATGAACCCCAACAACTTGGAAAGGTGGATCTCTCTCACACGTACCAACACAGACTATCCCCCAATTTAACTGATCCCCAAAGGTTTTTGATTAAATAGCGGAATAGAAAATATGATCCAAAAAAAGTGTATGTATATCACACGTACACAACCACACTGGGCCCCAATTACTATTGTTTGTACCCCTAAAAGGCTAGATGAGGAGTAGGGGGAGTATGGAACAGGCAGCACCCTCAAACCTTCAGAAGTATGAGATGAACCCCAACAACTTGGAAAGGTGGATCTCTCTCACACGTACCAACACAGACTATCCCCCAATTTAACTGATCCCCAAAGGTTTTTGATTAAATAGCGGAATAGAAAATATGATCCAAAAAAAGTGTATGTATATCACACGTACACAACCACACTAGGCCCCAATTACTATTGTTTGTACCCCTAAAAGGCTAGATGAGGAGTAGGGGGGGTATGGAACAGGCAGCACCCTCAAACCTTCAGAAGTATGAGATGAACCCCAACAACTTGGAAAGGTGGATCTCTCTCACACGTACCAACACAGACTATCCCCCAATTTAACTGATCCCCAAAGGTTTTTGATTAAATAGCGGAATAGAAAATATGATCCAAAAAAAGTGTATGTATATCACACGTACACAACCACACTGGGCCCCAATTACTATTGTTTGTACCCCTAAAAGGCTAGGAGTAGGGGGAGTATGGAACAGGCAGCACCCTCAAACCTTCAGAAGTATGAGATGAACCCCAACAACTTGGAAAGGTGGATCTCTCTCACACGTACCAACACAGACTATCCCCCAATTTAACTGATCCCCAAAGGTTTTTGATTAAATAGCGGAATAGAAAATATGATCCAAAAAAAGTGTATGTATATCACACGTACACAACCACACTAGGCCCCAATTACTATTGTTTGTACCCCTAAAAGGCTAGATGAGGAGTAGGGGGAGTATGGAACAGGCAGCACCCTCAAACCTTCAGAAGTATGAGATGAACCCCAACAACTTGGAAAGGTGGATCTCTCTCACACGTACCAACACAGACTATCCCCCAATTTAACTGATCCCCAAAGGTTTTTGATTAAATAGCGGAATAGAAAATATGATCCAAAAAAAGTGTATGTATATCACACGTACACAACCACACTAGGCCCCAATTACTATTGTTTGTACCCCTAAAAGGCTAGATGAGGAGTAGGGGGGGTATGGAACAGGCAGCACCCTCAAACCTTCAGAAGTATGAGATGAACCCCAACAACTTGGAAAGGTGGATCTCTCTCACACGTACCAACACAGACTATCCCCCAATTTAACTGATCCCCAAAGGTTTTTGATTAAATAGCGGAATAGAAAATATGATCCAAAAAAAGTGTATGTATATCACACGTACACAACCACACTAGGCCCCAATTACTATTGTTTGTACCCCTAAAAGGCTAGATGAGGAGTAGGGGGGGTATGGAACAGGCAGCACCCTCAAATCTTCAGAAGTATGAGATGAACCCCAAAAACTTGGAAAGGTGGATCTCTCTCACACGTACCAACACAGACTATCCCCCAATTTAACTGATCCCCAAAGGTTTTTGATTAAATAGCGGAATAGAAAATATGATCCAAAAAAAGTGTATGTATATCACACGTACACAACCACACTAGGCCCCAATTACTATTGTTTGTACCCCTAAAAGGCTAGATGAGGAGTAGGGGGGGTATGGAACAGGCAGCACCCTCAAACCTTCAGAAGTATGAGATGAACCCCAACAACTTGGAAAGGTGGATCTCTCTCACACGTACCAACACAGACTATCCCCCAATTTAACTGATCCCCAAAGGTTTTTGATTAAATAGCGGAATAGAAAATATGATCCAAAAAAAGTGTATGTATATCACACGTACACAACCACACTAGGCCCCAATTACTATTGTTTGTACCCCTAAAAGGCTAGATGAGGAGTAGGGGGGGTATGGAACAGGCAGCACCCTCAAACCTTCAGAAGTATGAGATGAACCCCAACAACTTGGAAAGGTGGATCTCTCTCACACGTACCAACACAGACTATCCCCCAATTTAACTGATCCCCAAAGGTTTTTGATTAAATAGCGGAATAGAAAATATGATCCAAAAAAAGTGTATGTATATCACACGTACACAACCACACTAGGCCCCAATTACTATTGTTTGTACCCCTAAAAGGCTAGATGAGGAGTAGGGGGAGTATGGAACAGGCAGCACCCTCAAATCTTCAGAAGTATGAGATTGTGTTCACTGTACCCCACAAAGATTGAGTTCACTGCACCCCACAATGATTGTGTTCACTGCACCCCACAAAGATTGTGTTCACTGCACCTCACAAAGATTGTGTTCACTGCACCCCCCAAAGATTGTGTTCACTGCACCCCACAAAGATTCTGTTCACTGTACCCCACAAAGATTGTGTTCACTGCACCCTAAAAGGATGTTGTTCACTGCACCCCACAAAGATTGTGTTCACTGCACCCTAAAAGGATGTTGTTCACTGCACCCCAAAAAGATTGTGTTCACTGTACCCCCCCAAAGATTGTGTTCACTGCACCCCACAAAGATTGTGTTCACTGTACCCCCCCAAAGATTGTGTTCACTGCACCCCACAAAGATTGTGTTCACTGCACCCCAAAAAGATTGTGTTCACTGTACCCCCCAAAGATTGTGTTCACTGCACCCCAAAAAGATTGTGTTCACTGTACCCCCCAAAGATTGTGTTCACTGCACCCCACAAAGATTCTGTTCACTGTACCCCACAAAGATTGTGTTCACTGCACCCCAAAAAGATTGTGTTCACTGTACCCCCCCAAAGATTGTGTTCACTGCACCCCACAAAGATTCTGTTCACTGCACCCCACAAAGGATTTTGTTCACTGCACCCCAAAAAGATTGTGTTCACTGCACCCCAAAAAGGATTTTGATCACTGCACCCCAAAAAGGATGTTGTTCACTGCACCCCAAAAATGATTTTGTTCACTCCACCCCAAAAAGATTGTGTTCACTGCACCCCACAAAGATTGTGTTCACTGCACCCCAAAAAGATTGTGTTCACTGTACCCCCCAAAGATTGTGTTCACTGCACCCCACAAAGATTCTGTTCACTGTACCCCACAAAGATTGTGTTCACTGCACCCCAAAAAGATTGTGTTCACTGCACCCCAAAAAGGATGTTGTTCACTGCACCCCAAAAAGGATGTTGTTCACTCCACCCCAAAAAGATTGTGTTCACTGCACCCCACAAAGATTGTGTTCACTGCACCCCAAAAAGATTGTGTTCACTGCACCCCAAAAATGATTTTGTTCACTGCACCCCAAAAAGGATTTTGTTCACTGCACCCCAAAAAGGATGTTGTTCACTCCACCCCAAAAAGATTGTGTTCACTGCACCCCAAAAAGATTGTGTTCACTGCACCCCACAAAGGATTTTGTTCACTGCACCCCAAAAAGATTGTGTTCACTGCACCCCAAAAAGGATGTTGTTCACTGCACCCCAAAAAGGATTTTGTTCACTGCACCCCAAAAAGATTGTGTTCACTGCACCCCACAAAGGATTTTGTTCACTGCACCCCACAAAGATTGTGTTCACTGCACACCAAAAAGGATTGTGTTCACTGCACCCCAAAAAGATTTTGTTCACTGCACCCCAAAAAGATTGTGTTCACTGCAGCCCAAAAAGATTGTGTTCACTGCAGCCCAAAAAGATTGTGTTCACTGCAGCCCAAAAAGATTGTGTTCACTGCAGCCCAAAAAGATTGTGTTCACTGCAGCTCACACACAGAAAAATGGATGTGGATCACTGACACCTGCCTATCTCCAATCCCACACCACACAGCAATATCGATTGTAGTTTGTAGAACACAGTTTCCCTAAAATTCAGCAGACTCTGTCCCTAACAGGATTGAGAAGAGATCGTAGATCAGGATTGAGTGCAGATTCACCCCACCCCCCACACAGCAATATCGATTGTAGTTTGTAGAAGACACTGACCCTATAATTCAGCAGACTCTATCCCTAAAATGCCTACAACTCGCCCTGCCTAAACACTCCGACCTGTCCCTCAATTCTATCCGGACACAAATGGTTTTTTCCTGCCTATCTTTCCCTAATCAGCAGCCAGCACATTGATGTGTGCTCTGTCCCTTAGCTAAGCAGCAGAATGACGCTGCTGCGGCGGCTGCCTCGAACTTATAAAGACTTGGTCACATGCTTCAGACGGCCAATCACAGCTACTAAGACATTTGCAGGCATGGCTGGGATGGCTTAAGGCACACCAGTTAAACGATTGTTGATTGGCTGTTGAAAGCCCGCCATGAAAAGAGCGCCAAAGCATGCAAAACCCGGAAATAAAACGACCGAACACGGATTTTTACCCGAACATACAGTAAAGTGTCCGTGTCCGTGTTCGGGTAAAAAAAATCCAATTATTCGGTACGAACACGAATAATACAGTCCGTGTTCGCTCAACACTAATTGTAACGCTTCTGCGTTTCTTATATGGTGTGGATTTTCAGCTGCAGAAATAGTTCCACGTCAGTAGCCATGTAAGAGATATGCTGAGATACCATTCCCAACCTCAATGACTCATCATGTGTGGAAGGTCTTATTTTAGACAGTAAATACACACAATTAGCAAGCTGGTTCCTAGAATGACTTTATGTATGTGGTAACACAATGATGAAGGTTGAGGGATAGGTTGAGTGGAGGTGGTAGGTGATAGACACTTGAAGGTGAGACAGTAGCAGATGGATGCAGGAAGGTTTAGCAATGTTGTATGGTAGCAGATGACAGAATAGCAGGTGGACATACAAAAGAGATCAACCCAGTGCAGAAAAGTAGCAGTAGTCTCAAGAGCTAGCAATCTAGTTATGCAGATGTGATAAACAGTCCTTACTATGCAGAGCTAGATAGTGTAAGCTTAGTATAAGTTTATAGAGAATTCCCCTGCGGGGTACTTAGCACTATTAGCGATACAGCCGAAGGGTGGTTCAGGAGAGGCGGATGATCCAGTAGCGGGATACAGGGATCAGCGCGGCGAGGTTCCGTCAGCGAGGTAAGCTTGCAAGCATGGAAGCTTCAAGCAAGGTTAGTATCCAGGTAAGGGTGTTTGAACGAACACATGTGAGTGAGAACCGACGCCTTAAATAGCCATCTAGTCCGGCGCTGAGTGATGACAGCTCCAGTCTTAAAGGTGTATGCGCACCTTTCCAAAAGTAAATGGTGGGGCGCATACACTTGTGGAAAGTGTAATTTAGGGTACCAAAGGTACCGGAACATTACAGACATGCGGCTTTGTTTACATTAGCCGCCTGCCTTTCTCCCGGTGTAACGGACGATCGCGAGTGCCCGGCGGACATCGGGTCTGCCGGGCACACACGCGTGGGGGTCCGTGAGCAAGCGGGAGCCCGCATCCGGCGGCGCGCGCTTGCTCCCCAGAGCCTCACAGGCTAGTGACGTACCCCTACGTCACTTTGCCTGTGAGGGGCTGACTGCCCCCGTATATAGTCGGGCGGCAGTCGGCAAGTGGTTAAATATATATATAGATATATATTGTGGCAGAGAATTGCCCTGCCGGGGTCTAGAAAAATATTTTGACCCAGATATCTCAACCAGACGGGAGCATGTGACATGAAGAGGAAACTGGCTTTTCAGTTTTGTGATCTGGGTGGGAGGAATCTCCAATCCTGGGTCCAGGTATTCAGAACAGCCAGCATACTAATTGGTCAGGTGTGTGCTGAGCTTTTAGTAGTGAACAGGGATCTCTTTTAGTAGTGACCTCACAATAGTTCTGGGCTCCCCCCAGGCAGACAGGAGGTCTGGCCCAGGAGTCAGGAGGGCTCCACGTGGGAGTCAGTGCAGCAAGAGGCTGTTAGCGGTATGCACCAAATTGGTCGGTGAACAGTCTGTAGGAGACAGATGGAGGCCTGGAGTGTAAGGCCAGAGCCGCAGTGCTGCAAGCACAAGCCAGAAGGGCTGAATATTGTTTGTTGAAGGAGAAGAAATGCTGAAAACCCCTGCAAGAGAAATCTATGTTTGGGATTGCTGAACTTGCTTGTAATAAAAATAGGCAAGAAAAGCCCTTAAAAAGAAGGCAAGCAAGTGGCGGTGTCCTTAAATTCTCTACCTTTGATGCTAGTTCTCACAATTGGTGGTCAACTTGGGCACAGCCTTTTTTCTTGTCCCACATTTTGGTATACTGATGGAGATAATGTTGCTGGGCAAAAGTCATTGTCTGTAAGCCCAGACTCTTATTTAAAAATGTCTGCAGCCACCCCTCGCAACAGAGAGGAAATTCCTGTTGTCCCTGCGGGGGACAGCTGGAGAGGCCAGTAGAAGTGAAGCAGAAGAAAGTCACAGGTCTAGCTCAAGTGAAAATGGCAAGACCTATTACACTGTTGGGTAAGACTGTTGCTTGTAAAAATATGGATAATACTGACAATGTGACTGTGCACACTAGGGTGGAAGTGCCCCCAAATGGGAGATCCCCTGTCTGTGTGGAAAAGGACTTGCCTCACTGCAATGACCTGTCCAGTGGGGAGGCAAGTGTTAAAATTGTATTTGATGATGTAAGACTTATTAAGGAGTAAGACAATCCTGCTATTGAGTTGACTAATGCTGGTAATGCGATGCTTAATGAGTATGAAGTTGCTGCTGTGTCATGTGAACAAAGTTTTGAGTTGAATGAGGTAGGGGTGATCACTAAGCAGGGTATGCTATCTCCCCTAGCAATAGTATATAAGGCCACTGAGGTGTCCCTAGAAACTTCCAGGGAGCTCTGTGTGATGGAGCCAGAGGTAGCCCAGGACAACTATGGTGCTGCTCTGATGGACAAGATGGTACTTAAACCTGGCAATGAGAATTTTTAAATGCCAAAACTGAAATGTGTGAAAATGCTCATTGTGATAATGGCTTAATGCAGTCTGTCAATGAAAATGTAAAGGTTGATATTTTGAATACAGCTCCATCTGCTCACGGTGCTGATGGTGGAGTACTGCACCATGTTGTGGTAAAAATGTATTACCACAGTCTATTTGGAACAAAAGTGATATGTTCAAGATGTCTGTTGCTGAGCCACTCTGTCCCTCTGTGTCTACTCTGGCAGTTGGAGCGGTACTGCGTGGGAGGGCAGATATAACAGACTGGGACAGATGGGCAAAAAGCCTGTTGGCTTTATTGGAAAAAATGGATTTTTGTAAAATCTTACCGTAAAATCCTTTTCTCTTAGCTCATTGACAGACGTAGTCCTCGGTGATACAGCACCTTCGGGTTATGTTGCCTCCACAGGAGCAGGACTAGACAGGAAATTAAAATGCTCTGGCCACACCCTAGGGGCAGTCCCAGAGGGTATATCCTCTCTCTCTCTGCCTCAGCAAATCAGTTATGTCAAAAAGCAGTCTTTAGAGATTTTAACCCAACCCAACTCCAAAACAGAGGGGCGGGGACTACGTCTGTCAATGAGCTAAGAGAAAAGGATTTTACGGTAAGATTTTACAAAAATCCATTTTTCTCTATCGCTCATTGACAGACGTAGTCCTCGGTGATACAGCACCTTCGGGACGTCCCAGAGCAGTATCACAAATGAGGGGTGGGAAAATGGAAATCAAATCCCAATCTAGAAGGCCCAACTGGTGCCAACTAGAAGTTTACAATGCTCATCCTTAATGATGAGACTCAACAAAAAAGACATTTTTCAAACAGGAAAAAAACTCTCGAGGTAGACCACCGGTCTCCTCAAATTGCGGCCTGCAAAACCTTGCGGCCAAATGAGGCATCCGCCGATGCCGTCACATCAATTTTATAGAATTTTGTAAAGGTATGTACCGACGACCAGGTGGCCGCCTTACATACCTGGACCACTGACGCCTGATGGCGAAAGGCCCAGGAAGTACTGAGCGCTCGAGTGGAGTGCGCCCTAACAGGGAACGGAGGACTCTGACCCTTAATAGAATAAGCCTGTACCACCGTCTGTCTAATCCATTTGGCAATGGTCGCGGCAGATGCAGGCAAACCCTTTCTGTGGCCATCCGTGATCACAAAAAGTGAATCCGTCTTACGCAATGATTCCGTAGCTTTCAGGTATACTCTGATTGCCCGAACCACATCCAAGGAATGCAACGCATGTTCCCGATGATGCTTGGGCTGAGGACACAAGGAAGGTAGTACAATATCTTCATTCAGATGAAAATCTGAAACCACCTTAGGAAGAAAGGATGGCTTAGGATGAAGTACTACCTTATCCCTATGAATCACTAGGTATGGGGACTGGCATGATAATGCAGCCAGTTCTGACACCCTGCGAGCAGAATTGATAGCCACCAAGAAGGCCACCTTCTGGGATAAAGTAAACAAGGGAATCTCCCTGATGTTTTCAAAGGGAGGTTTCTGTAGAACCGACAAAACTAAATTAAGATCCCAGGGCGGTAAGGGCGCGCGGACTGGTGGAGCCAGGTGCCGCACCCCCTGGATGAAATTCCGCACCAAGGACTTGGTAGCTAAAGGTTTCTGAAAGAAGATTGCTAATGCTGAAACTTGACCCTTGATGGTGCTCAAGGCTAGCTTCTGCTCAACCCCTTGTTGCAAAAAAGCCAATATTCGAGTCACCGAATAGGTACGTGGAGGAAATCCTAAAGATTCGCACCACGCAATATAAGTCTTCCATGTGTGATAATAGACCTTGCTGGAAGTCGCTTTCCTTGCTTTAATAAGGGTAGGAATGACTGAAGCTGACAAACCTCTGTCCTTCAGTACTTGGGTCTCAATGGCCAGGCCATTAAAACCAGCGACTGTAAAGCACGATGGTAAATTGGTCCTTGAGACCACAGACACTCCCTGAGACGAAGTTCCCATGGAACGTCTGCGACTAGCATGTCCAAGTCGGCCAGGCCGGCTTGACGAGGCCAGCCTAGAATTTCTAGGACCACTGGTGCTGACTGGATCTGAACCAGGCGTCCCTAGAGCTATCTGGCCCCGACCATCCGAGAAAGTCTGGTCGTTTTCTGTTCCCACACATTTATCAGATACCTGATTGCTATCAGGAAGGGTGATCTTTTCTGGTTGAACCTCAGGGACCGAAGTCACCCGGCTAGAGGCTTCTTGGCCTGTCTGGTCAACCAGATCCGATTCCTGTGGGGAATTGAGACTAATCTTAGGAAAAGGTAAAGGAAAAGATCTATTCAGGGAACGGTGACTACCGCTCCCTGTAGTACTTAAATGTTGGAAGGGAAGAATCGCACCGGTAGTAGTAGTTGATGCTCGATCTAATGTCCTGAATACCGGTGAAAATGTCCCCCCACCCTCAAACCGGGTGGGGGCGCACCTTCAGGCTGTGTACTCCTTTGCTTCGGGTTTGGCTGAGTTGGTCCTCTGTTTGTCCGACCAGCCTTTTTTGAACCCTCCTGGAGGAGTCTTGCCTTTCCCGCTTGTTCCAGCCGGGCGTGCAAACCCTTTATGGGCGGTAAAGAAAGGTCCTCGCTTGTTGCGAGGTCCCTTAGCTTTAGCAGCCTGTGGCAAAAAAGTGCTCTTGCCCCCAGTGGCATCCTTAATGATTTCATCTAGGGTGGCCCCAAATAGACGATTCCCCTGAAAGGGGAGATTCGTCAAGGTCTTTTTGGAACCTAGGTCAGCTGACCAGCATTTTAACCACAGCACACGTCTGAGGATTACTGCTGACATAGATGCATGCCCTAATAGGGGAGTAGTGTCCAAGGCTGCGTCACAGATAAACTGTAGCCCTTGTATAATCTGTTCCATCAAATCAGATGTTTCCTGGGGAATATCTTTTCCCCTAAGGTCTTGGCGTACCAATCTCGCCCATTCCGTAAGTGTCTGGGAAACTAGACCAATAACAATTACTGGTCTAAATGCTGACCCTATCAGAGAGAAGATGGTGCGGGACTCTGCTTCCATCTTTCGATCCACCGGATCCTTAAAGGACGAAGTGTCCTCCACTGGGATAACCGTGGCTTTATTCAGCCTGGAAATAGGTGGATCCACCACTGGTGGTACCGTCCATTTCTTAATGATGGATTCCTCAAACGGATAGCGTCTAGCAATACGCTTGGAAATAGTAAAGGTACGTTTAGAATGCTCCCATTCTCCTTTAATCTTATTACCAAAACACTTGGGTACAGGAAAAACCTTCACCGTTTTGATGGGCTTGTTAGTACCAAAAGAAATCTCTGTATCAGTTGCTTCTGCCGGTAAAACCTCAAGTTTTAAGGTTTCCTGCACTGCCACAACTAGTGCGTCCACCAATGCTTCTTCCTGAATTATAGCGGGAGAAGAAACGTCCTCCTCACCGTCTGAGGGAGCTTTACCTGAGGTAACAGCCCTTGCAGAGGGACCTGCCACTGCAGTGACCATCTCTGAATCTGAGTCAGAGGTGTCAGATAATATAGGGGTAGGCGGGGGTCGCTTCCTTGACCCTCGTCCCTGACAGGCCGCCTCCACCCGAGCCACCATAGACTCCAAAATTGCTGTAAATGCCTCTACACTCTGTGCACCGGCGGGTCCCGTGGCCCCCTCGAGGGAAACAGGTGGGGGAATTTGTGTGGCAGGGTCCATGATTATTCCAGTAACTTCCCGGATAATATAATTCAAAAATAAAAAACTTTTTTTTTTTTTTTTCACAGACCCCCAGCGCCACAAAAGCCCCTTAGTGTTACCTGCTAGGGATCCCTATCGATCGAGAGAGAGAGAGAGAGAGATAGACCCCCAGGCTCACCACTTGATGCTCAGAGTTTAACTGCAACAGGTTACAGCGCTGTCTTTACAAACAGGAAGTCTTTTGGCTGGCTGCCCAGGAAGAAAGGAGGCGGCTCCGCCCCTCTGCACGCCTTCCGGCGCCTCCCCTAGCTCCAGGAGGTGTTTGGATCACCTCAAACATGGCCGCCCCCATGCTGGAGACACGAGGCTACGCCAAAATGGCGGCTCGTGCAATCCAGCAAAAAAAATGGCGGCGGCCTGTACCGAATAGCGGTGTGCTGCAGGGCACACAACACTCTCTGCATGGGGATTTTTTGGCGTGGTTGGCGGTACCGGCCCTGGCAGACCTCATGGCCGTTCGGAAGGCCTGCTATAGCTGGAGATTTGACTAGGAAGGCAGTCTACATGTCCGTGGCTTCTGACTGGTAGGTACCTTATTCTTATCACAGTAAGATTCCCAGACTGCCACTGATTACAATCTTTTAAACATGTATACAATTAGATTGTTAGCTCCCAAACCAAGCCTCCTGGCTTTTTGCACATAAAATCACACTCAAAGTAGGGGGATCTGTGCCATGTTATAGGATAGAGGGGGACTCTATCTTACCATACAGAGAGGGGCCCGCGTTCACCACAAGACCCGTCAGGGGGAAAAGGGGGAACATACTACTCACCATACCGGAACCAGGCGGGCACCAACTCCTTACAGTACCCCTCTCCACCGGGGCGGGAGGGCTGTCGACCAATACGGACGCCGTGACTCATGGTCTTTAGCGTTTCAGCGAGACGTTTAACTCGCGGGGTCAGTCCCTTAATGGGACTTTGTCGCGGCCGACCCAGCGCGGAGCTATGGCCTGCACGCGCTCGTAGGCTGAACTGGGGTGACCACCGGATCTCAACATCCAGCCCGTCGCCCAGTTCAGCTTTCTTGCTTGAAGATCTCACAGGAACACTGGAGAAAAAAGCTGTCTAAAAAATCTTTTTAAGAAAAAAAAAAAAAAAAAATCTTGCCAGGACCGAAGATCCCAGCAAGGTATCTAGGTCCTTACTCCTAACTAGACAGAAAATAACTGATTTGCTGAGGCAGAGAGAGAGAGGATATACCCTCTGGGACTGCCCCTAGGGTGTGGCCAGAGCATTTTAATTTCCTGTCTAGTCCTGCTCCTGTGGAGGCAACATAACCCGAAGGTGCTGTATCACCGAGGACTACGTCTGTCAATGAGCGATAGAGAAATACCTCTTTTGGTAACAGTTGAGCAGACATGATTTCTGTGGTGCCAGATGAAGGACTTGCAGAGCAACTTATATGCAAGGGTGCACTTGCTGCTGCAGAGGATATCCCTCATGGGATGGAAGCACCAAGTAATGGCGAACGCACAGCAGATGTTGTGTCCATGGTCCCCAAAGGGCCTAATGATGTGGTAATGAGTACCATGCTGCCAAACAATCTGGTGTTGGTGGAAGTGCCTGATGGCACAAGTACAAATGAAGTGATTGGGTTCACCAACCCGAACATGGAAAAAGGTAGTGATGGTCATTTGTCAGGACAGTTGCTGACAGAGGGTCATGTGCCAGTGGAGTTGGTGGATAGTGAGGCCGCTGTGGGAGACAATCACTCCACTCTGTGCGATTGCTCTCCAGACACTGCCCTGCCAAACACTGAAATTAGGTATGATAAATGTGTTGATGGTTCCGACAAAGAGCAAAAGTGCAAGGCACTGGTAAATGTTGATGATGTAGTTACCATGATTGACAATGAGAATAATGGGAGTCCTGAGGGTAAAGTTGGCATTATTGCTTCTAATCTTGAAAAATGTAATAAGATGTGTAATGGCCCAACAGACGCAGCTGAGGTAAAAGGTGCTGTGGAAGTAGGACTCCTGCAGATTCAGGAAGGTAATGTAAGAAAATATTTTCCACAATTTATTCAGTGCCAGGGAAAGAAAACTTTAAATAGCTTACCTGCTGGGAAGGAAAACTTGGATGAAGAACTTGTATATGTGGCAGAGCGTTGCCCTGCCAGGGTCTAGAAAGCGATTTTGACCCAGAATACTCAACCAGATGGGTTGAGAGGCTCCAGGAAGCTTGTGGCTTGAAGAGGAAACAGGCTTTTCAATTTCATGGTTTTCTAAAGTCAGTTTTGGGACCTGGACCCTGGAGATGATCCAGGTGGGAGGAAATCTCCAATCCTGGGTCCAGGTATGTAGAACATCCAGCATACAAATGGGCCAGGTGTGACCTGACCTTGATACTGGACTCCACCCTGGCAGCAAGTGCAGCAAGAGGCTGATAGCTGTGTGCACCGAGTTTGTCGGTTAACAGTCTGTAGTAGACAGACGCAGGTCTGTGTAAGGGTCCTTTCACACTGCACGGTCCATTTTTTTTTCCGCTCAAGCACTTTTTTTTTTTTTAAACGGACACGGATGACACTTTTGTAGGGTCCGTTTCGTATGTCCATTTTTCATCCATCCGTTTGCGGATGAAAAAACGGACATAATGTATGTCTATGGGATTGCAGGCGTTAGCGGATGACACCGCTGACATCCGTTTTTGCGTCCGTTCCGTCTTTTAAATGGAAGAAAAATAAGGTTCTCTTCCTTCTCAAAAAACAGAACTGAACGGAATGGACACAAAACGGATGTCAGCGGATGGTCATCCGCTAACGTCCACAATCCCGTAGACATACATTATGTCCGTTTTTCATCTGCAAACGTATGGGAGGAAAAACGGACATATGGGCCGCCAGTGTGAAAGGACCCTAAGGGTAATTGTAAGGCCAGAGTGGCAGTGGTGCAAGTACAAGCTAGAAGGACTGAAAATTGTTTGTTGAAGGAGAAGAAATGCTGAAAACCCCTTTGAGGGAAACCTATGTTTGTGATTGCTGAACTTTCTTTTAATAAAAATGGGCAAGAAAATCCCTTAAAAGGAAGACAGGTGAGTGGCAGTGTCCCTAAATGCTCTACCTTTGATGCTAGTATATATATATCATAGTTTAAGCAAAAAAAAAAAAAAGAGTTTGTTGTGCTTCTAAAATCCCACAAGCCTAAAACTTTGGCTTATGACGATTTTTCCTAAATTCAGGAGAACCTGCAGTTCAGGCTTCCCTGCGTCAGTGAGCGCCTGCTACAGCGAGAGAAGTTAGTGCTAACAATGGCTGGGCTATGGGAGCCAATGGGTGATGTCAAAGCTTCTGGAATTCAGAGCTGTGAAGAGTGCTCCCATACACCGAGCTGCAGGATCACACGACTGGACCAAAGCAAATTAAAACAAGGCAAGTATACAAATCTTTGTAATGCAGGTTATACAGGATAGGTAGGAGGGGAGAGAAGAGAAAAATTATAAGAATTGATATACAGTAGTTAGTGTTTTCTTACACTTTAGGTGTTGACCATCCTTTGTCCTAAAGGTCACTTGACATGCACCACTTTGTAAAACCTTGGGTAGATTCCTTTTTATTCAGCTCAAAGTATAGCTAGCTATGGCATGGCTTACTATCTGACTACTGATAGCTACTCATTGGAAGGAAATGCGCCCTGCAACACCTAATTCAGTATATCTTGCACTACCAAGCATGTAAACTGTTTTTTTCCTAAGCCCCTTCCCCAAATCACTAATGGGGGAGATGTCACCCTCTTTTCTGGAGAGATCCCATGCATTCAAGTACTTAGCATTCTTGCTAGAAAGGATGGCAAGGCCACCCTTGCTTAGATGCCACAGGCACAAGCTGGGTTTTTTTTTTTCTTTGTTTTTTTTAGATAAGGGAATAATGGATTGCCAATGTCAAAATTTTGGAACATCGCCAAAGCATGTGAACTAGATCATTTTTTGTGGTACAACATCTAGGTCAATTAGGGGTAACCCTGCATACAAATTATATATAGCCTTTTGTAAGCCATTTGTGGTTGGAAAGGGAAACAAGGGGGCTGTTAAGTAGGGTGTAGGATGTAATGTTCCACTGTTCCCTGAAATACGTTCTATCCCCACTTAGCGCTATTGGAGAATGGTATTAAGCACATGTACCCCCAGCAGGGTATTGTAAATATGGGATATAACCTTTTATTTATATTGTTTAACGTAGTATAGTTGTGAGGTGCTTAGCTCTTTGATAATTGAGAGAATTGTCAGTATTAGGATTCAAGCTGTATCTTTAAAGTGTTACTAAACCCACAACAGCAAAATCAATCTACAAATGCAGTAAAGCATGATTGTTATACTCACTGTGGAACACAAAATGTTAATCCTCTGCATTGTGTAAAAAAGCGGTTTGATCCTGTCTTCTCTGATACTCCCCTTCTTCCCCTGTCCCCAATTCCCTGACCTGCTCCTGCTACATACTAGTCTCTTGCTGTTCCATGTAAATCTACAACGGTGCACCTCAAGTACCAGCCAGACTGTTCGGTTTACAGTCCTGCTCAAGGTAAGTGCTCTTGTTTACTAAACTTTCTGCACAATCAGCACATCTGAATTGTTTTAACTGCTGTCTAACTCCTGGCCTGACATTATCACGAGCCAATATTAAATGGGGAGGTAACTTAATGGATTCCACACAAGCTCAGATGTTTAACCAATTACGTTGCTGTCTATCCCATCATTTCCAAGAACTGGCCACAGAACTCACTAAGATGCAATCTCCTACTACCACTGCTACAAATATTCCATCACTTGAACCAAAAATTCCTTTGCCCAATTCAGTTTCTGATGGGTGTAGGGGGTTCTGCAACTTTAAGAACAGTTGCAAACTGTATTTAAAGTTAAAGCCATCCTCATCTGCCTCTGAAACTCAGAGGGTTCAGAGCATCATCTCATTATTGCAGGGTGACCAAACCTGGAACCAAACCACCCAGCCCTGTTAATGGTATATACCCTCTTTGAAGCCCTGGGGGTGCTATTTGATCACCCAGATTGTGTGGATACTGCTGAAGCCCTTTGTAATTCTGCTGAAAAGCACTGCTCGGAGTTTTGAGGATGGGTCCCGGAAACTGGATAGAATGACGCAGAACTCCGCAACCAATTTAAAAAAGGACACTCTGGTCAACTTTCCCTACCCAGCCTCACTGGAGGAGGCCATATCTGTAGCCATCACAATTGACCGCCGCCAGCAGGAGGGGAGGTAGGAACTTAGCACAGCTGTGGTAAAATCTATACTTACCTTGTCACATGATTCCTCTACCTCCAGTGCCAGGCCTGAGGAGAAACCTATGCAGCTAAATTCCATCTGTTTTTCAGTCCAGGAACGCAAATGGCAATGCAGCATAGGACTCTGTGGCCAACACTTCTGAAAATCTCCAGGACCTAGGTGAATGGTGAGGTTGCCCTAGATCTCCTTTCATCTCTCCAAGAGGACAATTGCCTAATACACCCTGCTGTAATTCACTTTGGGTCTCATGAACTGCTAGCCTTTGTAGATTCTTTAGCCACTGGAACTTTTATTGATAAGACTCTAGTCACCTATTTTGTCTCTAAAAATGAATGCTCTAGATTGCCTGGACTGTCTGATTTCTGTGGATAATCAGCCTCTCTCACAAGACCATGCGCTACAAGCCACCAACCCTTTCTAGTTACAATTGGGGATTTTTCATTGGGAGAACATTTCATGTCTTTTTATTGATTCTCAATCCACTTTGATCCTAGGCCTTCTTTGGCTTCAGAGCCTGATCCAAGGCCTTCCCTGGCTTCAGAGCCATAATCCAGTGATTGATTGGCGAAGAAAAGGAAATATTTTGGCTTAGTCTAACTAGTGTGTTTAAAACTGCATTCAGCAATTTATCACTGACATATATAGGCTTCATACTACTATTGAAACGCTCCATTTCCCCAAACATAAATATATCCTTAAATGGGCAAAAGTGATAGGCTGCAACCTGGAATTGTGGGAAGACATCTGGGATAATGCTAATAAAACGTCTTTGTGTACTCTATATAAGAAAAAACAATATAAGATCTTATTTCAATGCTAGCTCACGCCTGAAACTCTTCATGCAATCAATCTGACAATACTTCCCACTTACTAGAGATGTAATGACTCTGTAGGGACACTATACCACATCTATTGGGAATGTTGACAGATATGCTCTTTTTAGGAAAGCACTAATACCCTCTTAGAATTATTACTTGGTCCCCCAATCTGCTTACATCCAGCTCACTGCCTGGGACTGCTCATGCCAAATACAGCCATGCCTACTACCTAGCTGAGAAAGCATATCCTGACTGCCAGGTGCTTAATAGCTTTAAACTGGAAAAAAACATGCACCACCTTCCTCAGCAGAACTTTATAAGCGCATTCACAATATTGATAATATGGCATATTTAATGGCTCAGCAAAACACTATTCCTAAACTTAAAAAAAAATGGCACCCCTGGCATCTCATGGATCCACCCTAATTCTGCACGTGCAAATATGCCTTTCGATCCCCATCCCACTATATGGGGGTTCTCGCCTAGTCCTATATCCCCCCCCCATTTCCCTTCGTCTTTCTATCTCTCACCTCTGTCTTTTAATAATTATTTTTTCTCTCTTGTTTTTCTTTACATTCACACTATTTTTGTTACGGCAGACATAATCTAGTAGATTTGACTCTACTTTCGCTCCAGTGCTGAATGACATATTCATTTTTATATGTTACCTTAGGGTGATATCATTACTAGTTTCGCAAGATGTTCAATTTCAATGCAACTCAGATATGTTGGAATGTTTTAATGCCCATATATCACACACTGGACTTTTGCATTATGGAGTCTTTTGTTGATTGATCTGTGTTACTATACACCAGTGCTGGAATATTTTTACAATATGTACCAATAAATGTTGTAACTACCTCCATTTGTATTTCCTTTAAAACCCTATATCAAAGAGAAAGTTAAAAAAAAAACCTGCATCCAGTGTCCTATCCAGTTTGCTGCCTGCCAAGTGGAACAGAGTTCTCCTTGTTATAAAGACTTTCTAGATGTATGTATTTTCTAAAGGGGCTGATGACACTTTACTTCCTCATTGCAGTTACAATCTTCCAATAGAACGTAACTTACCTGGCACTACACCTCCTCGAGGAAAAAGTAGTTTGACTGTCTGAGCCAGAGAATCATGCTTTGCAAGAATATATCAAGGAGAATGTAGCTAAAGTTAATCGGTCTCTCATCTCCCACAGGTGCAGCATGTTTCTTTGTTCTGAAGAAGGATGGGGGACTGAGGCTTTGGGACGACTACAGAGGTCTAAATAACATAACGATTCCCAATCAGTTCTTCTCAACACGGAATTATTTTACCAAATCCTGGAAACCAAAGTTTTCACCAAAATTTACTTAAGTGGAGCCTATAATCTAGTGTTCATCGATGAAGGAGGCTAATGGATGATGGCTTTTAACACGAAAGGTGGCCATTATGAATGTCTAGTCATGCTTTTCGGTCTCAGGAATGCACCAGCCGTCTTCCAGAACTTTATGAATTACATCTTCCATGGCCTATTAGGGTCCTTGACGCTTGTATACCTGAACAATATTTTTATATACTCTCTCAACCTCAAATTACTCTCCTGTCTGCTCAGTGCTGGCCTGCTTGAGGACTTACTTCCTTTTTTGTAAAGTTTGAAAAGTGTGTATTCCATGCCAAACAAGTACCTATCTTGGGCTACCTGATTTCTGATACTGGCTTCACCATGGATCCAGCCAAGATTCAAGCCATATTAGACTGGGCACCACCTTCAGAGCTGAAGGCAGTTCAACACTTCCTGGGCTTTGCCAACTTCTATCAGAAATGTATTAAGAACTTTGCCACCATTGCACATTCCATCACCTCTTTCACTAGGAAGGCTACAACTAAATGTAAATGAACTGTCAAAGACCTTCACTCGTCTGAACAAATCTTTTACCTCTGCACCAGCTCCATGCCATTCTAATCCTGAGTAATTTTTTATTGAGGTAAATGCCTTTGAGGTAGGGATGGTAGTGCTCCTGTCACAAAAATATCCTGAAAATGCTACTATCCACCCATATGCCTTGTCCTAAAAATATTTAACAGCAGAACAAAATTATTATATAGGCAACATTCCTTGGAGGAATGGAGACTTTGGTTGGTGGACGCTTATCATCCATTCATAGTTCTGACATACCACAAGAACCTTGAATACATTCGCTCTGCTAAAAGACTAAACGTATGCAAAGTCAGGTGGTCATTATTCTTCTCCAGATTTGATTTTACAATATCCCATCTACCAAAGGGAAAGACAATTGCATAATCTATGGCCGGTCTTAATGTTCTTTAATTCTACTGGCAGGGAGTGTGGGGAGCCTTCCCTGCCAGAACAACACAATGATTACATGGATCAAAATTTTGAAGTGGTGAAGTTTGTGTCAGAAGCAAGGGCAGTAACTCTATGCCCTCTGGTCCTCTTTGTCCGCTTCTAATAGCTTCCACAATATGGGAAGTAGTAGGCAGATTCAGCAATACTCAGTTTACTTCAGTTTACTTCCATCAGCTATAGAACTGGCATCTTTGTTCATTAAACATATCCTCAGGTTCCCCCTAATTAAAAATATCCTCAGGCTCCTCTTGCACTGTGGCTCTCAGTTTATTGTCCAATTGTGGAGGGTCCTCTGCACTCAGATAGGGAGAAAAATATCATATTCATCAACTTGAGACAAATGACCAAACAGAAAGGCCTAATCAGACTCTAGAGATGATGTTACATTGTCCAATAGCCAATGATTATCTTAAGTGGGTCACCATCCTTCCTTGGCCTAAATTTGCTTTCAACTGTTGGGCCAGCACCTCCACAGGTAACTCTCATTTATGTTTCTTTGATCTTCCACCTTCCTATGTTCCAGATGCAAACACTAAGATTGAAAAATTTTCCATAATCCGGTCCGATGTCAATCGCTCTATATATTTCACTGTGTGCATGCTTATAAGAGAATGGCTGACAAGAGGGGCTCAATGGCACCTGCATATAAAGTTGGTGACAAAGTATGGCGATCTTCAAGCAATAGGTTCCTGAATAGGTTCCTGAATGTACCTGCTAATCAACTTAACCCAAAATTCATCTGACCCTATGAAATTCTGGAGATGATTAATCCCATGACATGTAGATCTTCCCCTATCTATGCACATTCAAAATGTCTTCAATGTTTTATTGTTGTAACTTGTTCATTGCTAGTCATAAAGTAAAAGAATCAGAACCTGTGGACCCCAGGGACGATCAAGAATGTGACATGGAATCCATTTTTTACTTCAGGCAAGTACGTAATTCTTTGCAGTACCTCGTCCATTGGAAAGGGTTTGGCCAAGAGGATTGATCTTGGACCCCAGCTCATGATCTTCACGCTGACCAACTTAAAAGAATTTCCATCTTTGACATAGAAGTAAGCCTGGGAGCGCAGGAGCCACCCCTCCAAGAAGGGGGGGGGGGATTTCAGTATCAAGATTACAGTGGTCTCTTTTAGACTCAGAAAAACTCATCTGAGACTTGCCTGGGAAGTAATGGGTCACCCCTTAGATCTACAGACGAATAAAACCAAGCAAATACCATGCAGCAATATTATCCCTACACGGTACAGTATCTCACAAAAGTGAGCCCCCCCCCCACATATTTTTTTAAATATTTTATTATATCTTTTCATGTGACAACACTGAAGAAATTATACTTTGCTACAATGTAAAGTAGTGAGTGTACAGCTTGTATAACAGTGTAAATTTGCTGTCCCCTTAAATAACTCTACACACAGTCATTATTGTCTAAACTGCTGGCAACAAAAGTGAGTACACCCCTAGGTGAAAATATTCAAATTGGGCCAAAAGTGTCAATATTTTGTGTGACCACCATTACTTTCCAGCACTGCCTTAACCCTCTTGGGCATGGAGTTCACCAGAGATTCACAGGTTGCCACTGGAGTCCTTTTCCTCTCCTCCATGATGACATCACTGAGCTGGTGGATGTTAGAGAACACCTCCACCTCCAGTTTGAGAATGCCCCACAGATGCTCAATAGGGTTTAGGTCTGGAGACATGCTTAGCCAGTCCATCACCTTTACCCTCAGCTTCTTTAGCAAGGTAGTGGTCGTCTTGGAGTTGTGTTTGGGGTCGTTATCATAAGAATACTGCCCTGTGGCTCAGTCTCTGAAGGGAGGGGATCATGCTCAGTACATGTTGGTATTCATGGTTCCCTCAATGAACCGTAGCTCCCCAGTGCCGGCAGGACTCATGCAGCCCCAGACCATGACACTCCCAACACCATGCTTGATTGTAGGCAAGACACACTTGTCTTTGTTCTCCTCACCTGGTTGCCGCCACACACACTTGACACCATCTGAGCCAAATAACTTTATCTTGGTCTCATCAAACTATAGGACATGGTTCCAGTAATTCATGTCCTTTGTCTGCTTGTCTTCAGCAAACTGTTTGCGGGCTTTTACCAGGAATTACTAAAACCGTTTCCTTGATTTCCCGCAGGCTTTGGTGGCCCTCTCTCCTTAAGGACTCCTGTACCGCTGCACTATTTTTGATCTTCTGGTTTTAATAATGTCAAGGTAGATGCCTTGTCTCCCAGTTTTGAGCCCTGTTCAGAAATTTGATCCAAGATTTATAATATATCTTACCTCCAGCACAAGTGATAGGTGCCCTTTCGCTTGACCTTTCGGGCTCCATTTTAAAGGCTCAGTCTATGGCTCCATCCAATCTACCCCCAGGAAAGCTGTTTGTTCCCCTCCATCGTAGGCTTAAAGTGCTTTCTAAAGCACATGATGCTAAGATGGTCGGGCACCCAGGAATTACTAAAGCCTTTTCCTTGATTTCCTGCAGGCTATGGTGGCCCTCTCTCCTTAAGGACTCCTGTTCCTATGCAAAAGCTTGCTAAACCAGTGCTCACTCTAAGTCCTCTTGACTACTCCTACCCTTGTCTGTCCCAAGCCCTCTTGACTGCTCCTACCCTTGCCTGTCCCTAAGCACCCTTGGACGTACATAGCCATGGACTTTATTGTAGACCTCCCCCCCCCCCCCCTCCAATGGACTCACACACATCTGGGTGGTAGTGGACAGCTTTAGTAAAATGGCTTTTTTCATGCCACTTGCCAAACTTCCCTCCTCAAAACTCCTGGCTTCCTTGTTTGTCCGAGAAATACTTATGCTTCGGGGGGTTCCCCAGAACATTGTCCCTGACAGGGGTACACAATTTGTTTCCAGGTTCTGGAAAGCCTTCTGTGACCTCTTGGGACCCAGTCTCTCTTTCTCGTCTGTCTATCATCCTCAAATAAATGGGCAAACAGAGGATGAACCAATCCCTGGAGACCTATATTCACTGTTTTGTCTCTGATAAGCAAGTGGAATGGTCCGCAGCATTGCCCTGGGCTGAATTTGACTACAATAACTGACCTCATTCTTCTACTGCAATCTCTCCTTTCTATTGCGTTTATGTCTTCCATCCTAAATTCTGTTAGTTCTCGGGTATTTCTTCTGACATTCCCGATGCGAACACCACAGTTCACACATTTTCTCAAATTTGGAGTAAAGCCCAGGCTAACTTATCTTCTAGCTCTGCTGTCCAAAAACACTTTGCGGATCGTCTCCGCTCTTAGGCCCCTCAGATTAAGGTCGGGGATCAGTTTTTGCTGTCCATGAGATATCTGTCTCCTAAATTTACCTCACAGAAACTGCCTCCTAGGTTTATTGGGCCTTACAAAGTTATTCACCAGGTAAACCCAATATCATTTAGATTACAACTTCCTGACTCCATGAGGATCCCTAATATTTTCCATGTTTCTCTTCTAAAACCTCTTCAGAAGGATATCATTGTTTTATCTCAGCCTCCGCTCATGGTCAACGGACAGGAAGAATATGAGGTAGAATGTATTTTGGAATCCTGTCCAGTATCTGGCGACCTGGAAGGGCTTTGGTCCTGAAGAAAATGCTTGGGTTCCAGCTGCATCTGTTCACCCTAACAAACTTGTACGAAACTTCCATCACCAGAATCCTGACAAACCTTCTCCTAGGGGTCTGGGGGCCCCTCCTCAGGGGGGAGGGGGGGGGGTAATATCGGCAGTATCTAGCACTCCTGCTCCTCATTCCAGCTTCCTGGTTTTGGCTATGGCACTCTCCTTGTCTGTCTGTCCACCTGCAAGGTGATTAATGTGGCCAGTCTCTGGGTGGAAACCAAACCTGTTATAAGCCAGCCAAACACTCCCTCGCAAGCTTGTGATAGTGATACATGTGTAATTCTTGACCAAACCCCCGTCTGTCTGCCTTGCTCTGCTAGTCTGGATTCCCCTGTATATGACCTTGGACAGCATATTGGACGATTCCCTGAACTCAGCCTGCCTTTTATCTGGACTGTCATAGAACCACTCTGCCTGTCTTCTAACTGCAAGTACCAGTTTGCTTTGCTTAGTTTGTGCCTGCCCTGGTGTGGTGGTCAGGCACTATAGCATTGTGTGTAAGACTTCGGGGCAACTGAGTACCAGGAGGCCTGCATGTCTTATGGGAAAGGGGGCTGCCAAAGGTGAAGAACACAGTAGCTAGCTATAGTGTCTGACCATCTTTGGGGTAGACGTGGCACTCCTGTTATTATTCCTTCAGAGTTGTGTCTTACTAAATATAGGAGTTGTGTTACTGGCCAGGTCACCTGGTGAAAATAGAGAGGGAAAAACTCAAAGAAAGAAAACTGATGCCGCCACCACATCTAATGATTGGTAAGCTGCAATATAATACCTTTTTGGTTTAATAACACTTTAAGTTAGTGCTGGCTACTCAAGATCAACACTGATGACTTTCCAAATATAAAATATCAAAAACGAAGAACACATCTTTACAAGCCAAGACATTTTTTTTTTTTCCGCTCGTTGTTGGAAATAACAAGCTGCCAATATTCTATATAGCATCCAAGGGTGGCTCATGTCTCATGTCATCAAACAGCATGCTATTTAAAAAAGTATATAACAGCTTCTTCGACATGAAAGTACATTTTGTAATATTCACAAATATACATTACATGTGACAGAAATAGAGATATTTTTATGCTGAATATACAAAGATCCAAAGGTCTGTTTGTGAATTAAACTAAAGCATTGCAAAATCTGGCTAGTCAATATAAAGCTAATATAATATTACACTCTAGCATCCTTAAGGAGCCGACTACTAGTTTGTGTGAACGTTTTCTTTTTTCATCAATACCCGCACAATAAACCCTAAAAAACTTTTGATGCCAAATCAGAACAATCGGGGAGAAAATTTTGATTTTAATCAAAGCGCATTGTAAATATTAGATAGCGGTTTAGAATCCACTAAAGAAAAATGTCATGTAAGATAGACGTTCCTTCCTACAGTGGGCTGAGTTTGTACATACATCTGTAGGCAGGTTGTTGGTGGTGAGACAGGCTGGGGGGAGTTAAACTTGTTTCTGCAGTTTCCTGTTCTTTCTGGGTTCTGGCTCTCTCCTGTGCTGTAAATAAAAGGGTGACAGGCTCTACCAACAGAGCAACATTCTGCATGGGGAGAAGACAAAGAAGCCACAGCCTGCAGTTTCCAGCTACTTCACAGCGAGCTGGAATGTGGGCATCGGTGGGTTTAAGTATTGTAGTCTCATTGTGGCGCTGCTGAAGGAACCGGGAATTGTGGAAGACTCTCACCTCATGTAGGTATGCCTGGGCCACTACATTATTCTAGTTAGGATTAGGGACAGGTTCATATTGAACTGTATGCCACATTGTCATGGTCAGGGGTAGGTTTAGCAGTAGAGTGATTCCCACCGACCAGCAGGATTGGTATACAAGCAGGTCACCATGAAAAATAACGCAGGCTCGTCTGAGGTACGGAGTCTAAGTAATAAACCAGTGTTCGCTAGAGCTCCTGATGGTGGGGATGCGAGTTAGTACCAGGTTGCAGTCCTCGGGTTTGCCCCACCAGGAGATGAGCAAACCGCGGTCCAGTTGCGAATTTAGCAGGTAAGGCTCAAACAGAAGCGTAGACAGTAAAAGGTCGGTAACAAATAGTTGCAGGTTGAGATCAAGCTGAAGCGTAGTCAAGGAACAAGCCAAGGGTCAGTAATGAGCGGTAGTAAAGATATGAGGAAAGACAAAAGCAAGATACTGACTGGAAAGAGCACAATAATCTGGCAAACTGGAAATGCAGAGGCATGGCTTAAATCAAGATGTTCATAGGAGGAGCAAAGAGTTCAAGGTTCAAGACCAACAAGGTTCAAGGCATGATCTTTCAAGGACTTGTCCAGGGAACAGTCTCATATTCCAGGTGGCTCAGCAAGAAAATACTTTGCCTAACACAGCAGAGGTTCTGGGTTCAAATCCAGACCCTGACACACATCAGAAAAGTAAAAGTTCAGTAAAGTTAAATTAACCGTTATGAGGCTGGTGCATGTTGGTTCTGGCATATTCCAAAGAACCCGGGTCTGTAAAGCACTATGAGGTATGAAGTAATACTGCTTAAAAAGGTTACCTTGGCGTGGGTATATATGACCCCCCCCCCCCAACACATCCCTACAGGAATAAATCAAATAATGTTCCTCAAAGGTAACCTAAGATCTAGGATGGCAAGCCTGTAGGAATTCATTAGACAATAGCCATCTGGAAGTCCAAAACGTTGTTATAGCATAGATTGAAAACTGTTCTGCTGCAGTTCTTTCAAAAAGAGCATGCAGGCTCACATACGCCTTATGTGGCTAATATATCAAAACTATAAAATGCTAAATCTGGTGCAGCTCTGCCTAGAAACCAATCATCTTCCAGGTTTTTCAGTTAAAGCTTAATTGAACAAGCTGAGGTTAGAAGCGGATTGGCTGCCATACAAAGCTGCAACAGATTTTTCACTTTTCAGTTTTAGTGAATCAACCCCAATGTATGTTCCGATTGGGCGGAATTAAAGGAAACAAAAAATCAACAATACAAAAAAAAAAACAAGATATGAACAGAAAAAGAGGAGTTCTAGGGTTAAAAGAAAATTGGAGGGGGTAGTTATTTCAGTACAATGAATTAGAATAATCCAAGAGATGGAAAGGAAAAAGCATTATAACCCACATTTAATTAAGTACTGTCTGTCGTTTGTGACTACAGTCACTTTCTAGAAAAAGCCCCCCCTAATGTAATTCCATACATATTCATAACTTATTTTTGACCCATCTGGGAGGCAGTAAGCTAGAAGATCTCTGTGGGTTTTACACATCTCATACTTTCACAAGACAGAACCAAGATTCTTTCATCTAGAAGTAAACATCCCCATATATCTGGTAAACAATACAAGATACCTACATCCCTATTTTAAAAATAAGTAGGAAATAGGAAAAATACCTCGCCAAGAGTCTTTCAGTCACTTACTAGATAAACTCTAAAGAAAATCCTCCACTGCTGTCAAAAGTATCTGGAAGAAATTTGGAAGAGTGTCCATGTTTGTCAAGCACATGTTCAGTTTGCCACTGAGCAATTGTGCAGGCTTCTGATTGGCTGTGAATGGTCCTATTCACATTAGGTTCAAAAGATCATAAGTTAGTGAACTTCATCCACACAAATAAGGGGCTAACTTTTCAATCCTTATATGCGGTAAAGTTCTAACTCATTAGTAAATATTAACATTTAGAAAATAATTTTGATTGATACATTTGTAACTATATAAATATAATTCTGTATTTTTACAGGTGGGTCATATACGGTATATCAGAATAGTATGTAATGTTTGGCACTTTACGCACCCAAGAACTGTGCAGGATATTTTACATCATTGCTTTTTAATGAGTTACAAACTGTGAACAACAAGCCCTTTCTGACCACATTATAGTTTTAAACAATTGCTTTATAGAAAGAGTAAAGCAATAGTGACCTTGATTAAATACAATGACACGGTTATATATTTTTAACCTCACATTAAATATACCTTAGCTTTTAATGAGCAGCATTCATTAATGTGCTTTCTAGTGAAACATAAAACTTCTCTGTATTTCATTACTGTCTCTATACAGAGAATCACGAAGCACTCACACCTCCTTGTGTTATGATCTAACATCAAGTAGCATTTGTGTAACAATGGGATTGAGTTTTATGACAAAGTGCCTTCGGGATAAAAGCACCAAGTGTTTCATATGTGAGCTTACATTGTTGCAATTGTTGCAGTCCAACATTGCACAGAGAACTGTCATCAATTGGGAAATAAGTCTCAAATTACGTTAAATCAAAGATTTATGGAAGAAAACAGCACAATGTGCCTTTAAGGTATCCATGTCAAAATGAGAAAAATATATGGTTTTATCGCCTACAAAATGTGTGCTCATGACAGGAAAGATTGCATCAACAAGAACAATTTACTGTAATAAAACATATGTAGCGCATCCCTAAGGAGCCGCAAGTAATTGGGGTCCTTCACCCTGCACAGATAGGCACACCAAATCTTCACAGACATACTTAAGTCAGAGAACAGTTTGTGACTTTTCTGTTTATTTTATTGAGGGTTAATATCTTGGACAGGAATGGGAAATTAAGGGATGCCCACTTGACCCCCTAGTCTAGGGTTCCCTCAAGGGCCACCGACAGCCTCCTCAGCAATACATCTCCATCTTCCACCCAACTACCCCTGTTAGCATGGCCTATACCTATTTATGAGGTGGCCTGCCCACTTTCAGCCCCTTTTTGCTGGGGATTGGTGAGAGGATTCCACAATTATGCATGGCAGCCCCTCCATACTCCCGCCTTCCAGCTCTGGAAGGTTCGAGCAGAGGAAAGTGTCAGAGAGCTGCCTGATGAGTAATCCAGTCCCTGAGTCACTAAACCCTGACCCGGATTCACAACCCAGGCCTGGCCCTTAGTCAAGTCAAAATTTTCCTACACTAACAACTACTTCTAGCCCACATTAAAGGGTGCTACACAAATATTAACAAAATATTTTAAATTGAATCTGTCTATATGATGAAAAAATAGATAAGCAATGGTAACCTTCAGTAAAATCACGTCAAAGTCACAGTTAGAAGATCCAGAGATTTGAGCAGCTACCTCCCCATTTGTCAGTAGGGACAACTTTTACTTATATCCCCCATTGGCAGCCCTTTAACAGAGTATTAATGCTGGGAGGAGCCAAGAGCATTCTGATCTTGTGATAACTGTGACTAGATGTCACAGTGGTCACAATTGGGAGCAAAAAAGAACAAAAAAGGGCGCACCGACCTAGCGCATTATCCTCAATATAAGGCTTTATTAAATAACATAAAAATGGCTACTCACAGACGTAGATGTAAGTAAGGCGTATCAAGCTGAATTGCTCGAGAGTCCGTGTTTAGTCCATATGATTGTCCATGATGAGATGACTGACGCGTTTCGAGGCCTAGCCTCTTCCTCAGAGTCACTCTGGTGCGCCCTTTTTTGTTCTTTTTTGCTTTTAGTACCGGTGGACTACCCCAGTCCGTTAAGGGCAGCAAGACTTGAGCCATCTGAGAAGCCAGTTGTCAATCCCGCGAAGTGTGTGGTCGAGGGGTCTGGATACCAAGCGCAGGAGAAGGGTGGTTACACCTTATTGTTTTTTGGAGCGGTCACAATTGGGAGCCTGTCCCACTGGCTTCTATAATCACAGAGACCGGCAGATGTCTGACAGCTTGGTCACTGTGCTAGGACTAGGTGTGGGTCCTTTCTACATGGTCTTTGGAAACCATTAATGCATAAGTGCAGCATATGGATGTTAAGGCCCATCACCATGGTTGGCAAAAGGTTAAAGGACTAGTAAAAATGCTCAGTGGAAGAAAGGGGCAGGGCCATGCTAAACATATACTGGAAATGCCATTTTTATTTAACTGTCTGTATCTCTAGTAAGATAGATTTGAACACTATCTGTTCTAGCAAAGGGTTAGAGATCTCAGGGCTTTGGTTATGCATTGTATGTTAATGCCCTTAAAAATAATTCTGTCACTTATCTTTATATGGGCATCTTTTCAAATCAATAGAAGCTGTCTTATGTTGAATCTGCTTCAAATAAACAACTAGAAAGAACATTTTTAGACATGTTGTGTGAAAGAGAACACATAGCAAACATAAGCATGGTTTTCTTAAATTTAACTGCAAAAGTAGAAATAAAATTTACGGGACATCTGTTCTTAAGTACTCCCAACTGTCTACTACATTTTAGGTAATTGGTAATTTAGAGAACTACCTAGTTCTCATCTTCTGTAGGGGGTTATGTGGATGGGAGGAAGACAGGCAAAAAAACATACATGGAAGGCAGTTACCGAAAATGCCTAAAAAGTGTGCAAAAAATCAACAATTCTACTGCATGTTTGCTGTTCTCTATTTATTCTTCCCTTTTTTTTATTCCTTCAGGTCATGCGTTGTTATCTGTTGAGACTTGAATCTGGTTTTAGTGAGCATGTAAAACTGTCGACAGGAAACCAAACTGACATAAAAGCACAAGCTCAGTGTGGAGTCAAGGG
The DNA here is from genome assembly GCF_965119305.1 of Pelophylax lessonae. Lineage (NCBI taxonomy): Eukaryota > Metazoa > Chordata > Amphibia > Anura > Ranidae > Pelophylax > Pelophylax lessonae. The sequence continues at coordinate 655,498,244 of NC_138768.1, forward strand.
CCCTTCAGGGATTATAGCCAAATGGCTTGCACTTACAGAGCAGCTATTAATGGCCAGAGCAGGCAAAAGTACCAACTAAACTGAAAAAAAAGGAAAACATAAATGGATTATCTAATTAGCTTGGTAGCATATAATGATACAATTAGGTAACAAGAGTATCCTTAAAAGTTGATATCCCAAGCAAGCTCACAAGGAAAAGAAACCCTTTGCTAATTGTAACAGAAATTCACCTATGTCTGGCACAAAAGAACTGCCTGTGTTTTTTTCTTGCACTGCGGAAACTGATGTAACATGATGGATTCTGAGCCAAAAAAGCATTTTAACTATATAAAGTGGTAGAATTCTCAGTGGATAAGAACATGTGAGATTTTAATACGGATTTCAATAAAAGCAATGAAAGATTTTACACGGTTCACATTTATTGTATGCAGAGTACCAGTAAAGTCCCTATTGTTCCTTAAGCTAAATGTAAATGGTTGGATCTTGGTTCCATTACAAAACCGTTTAGGACCCCATGTCCATATACTGTGGTATTGATTACCATTTTAAAGCTATATCGTATAGTGCCGATAACCAATTGCTCTGGTAATATCTACACTGTTTCTCTGAATGCTTGGACTGAATTTACACATTAGTTCATGAAAATAAATCCCTCATAAAAGACTCAATGGATCACCCCCAAGCTAATTATTCGAAATATCAAACTTAGCCCATTTAATAGAATGTCTGCCATGAATGGCTTTGACCTCCAAATTATCAGCATATTTAATCATTTCTTTTTTTTTTATATATAAAACATAATGCATTGTATGCTTTTTTGTCATCCGAAATAAGATCATCTTACTTTTCTGCCTCAACTTCTGAATATATATTATTCTATTAGCAATGCCTGGCACATTACATGCATTCCAACAAACCAAGCGACAATAAAGGAGGTCTAGTATTCCTCCTGAACATCAAAGCTGAGGATTTACTTTCATACAGCAAACACTATTCTTTGTGTATTTTTAGATTTGTTCTCGCCTTTATCTAATATGGTTCAGCATATTTCAATATACATAAGTCTCTCCGTTTTTGTTTGACAAGACATGAAAAATATGAAAAAGATGTAATTCTAAATGCAATGAACTTAAATGTATTTTGCAACATCTGCTGTCACTGAAACATTGCATCTATCTTTTCATTCACGCGGCAAACATATAATTATGCTTATGAAAAATAAAAGATGATTTGCCTGCATGAGTCCTGCCTTATTTTTTTCTGAATTATTCTTTCAGGCTTTATTTTTCTACATTTGACATTAAATTGCTCAAACACTGAATATAAAGCCTTGACCCACTTCTCATTGTCTAGTAGGCTTTCACTACACTATGTTTAAACAGTTTTTTTTTTTTTTTTAATTTTCATTAAAAAAGTGCAAAACCTGTGCAAAGTGCCATGCCACCCCTACCTTTCACTTGCCAAACTGCTTTTAAAACCTTTTAGGCAATCATGACTGCTTATATATTTAACAAATCGAGAAATAAAAGTCCTCATATGCTAAGGCATATGTGAACTAGAAATTCATCTGGAAGGATTTCATCTGAAAAGGGTGCCAGGGCTTACACCCAATACATGAGCAAAATGTTTGATTTGTCCTTCTATGGTTGTTTACCTAATTTGTTCAACAAGCTGCACATTCATATTCTTTTTGACAAGATGTCATAGTAATAAATTTAAAGCTGTCCACCTCAGCCCTCTGCCACAGTAGTTGGACCACTGCCACTAGTTGTTCCTTACCATATCCATTGCAGCCTGCAGTTTTATTTTTTCCAACTATAGTGAACATATGAGTTAACTGAGATTCATCAGGTCCTAATAAAAAAATCAGTGGATGCTCCGCTTGTCTGCCCTCTCCTTCCCTCTGCTGCCACATTTGCCACCTTTGGGGGGGGGGGGGGGGAGGGTACCTGATTTTGGCAGATACCTGTTCCCACTTCCTTCCATCTCAGTTCAATTTTTGGGGGAAGCCTGGCGCTTCTCTTCAATGTAATGATGATTTGATGATATTTGCTAGTAGTATGGGGAAGCAAAAGTGACTAGTATATGAAAAGTGTGCTAAATGTTGTGCTAATATTCTGTTACCCGTAGCAATCAAAAAAATGACTGCATCAATAAAAGTTTGAGGCTAAATGGATGTAATGGGCATAGAGAATTTTTTAATAGTGTACTTTTTCCTATACCAGCCCCTAGGTGTCTAAAACAGGGCACTTTACAGTCATACAGTCTTGGTGTTACTATAAATGCAATTTTAGTCTCCATTAGATTGAAAACATAAATCTAGCTAATTTTTGAGAAACAGATTTTTTTTATTTTTTTAGCATACTTCCTTTCTGCACAAATAATTTTAATTTTGCATTTATTGCAATACATGCTTTTGACACCTATAAAATAATTAGCAAACTACTAATATTTTGACTAGCACCACCCTAGCATGCTAGCATGGGTGCCAAAACATCATGTACCAACTACTAAGACACAAAGCAACCCAAAAGCTCTATGGTAAACCACGGCCACTGGCTGTTTTATTCTCTGGCTCCCCGATCGCACGGGAGAGACCAGAGAAGCACCGGAGGGCTGAAGGAGGGGGGGGGGGGGGGCATCCCCTGCCGCCACCTGTAAAAGCCATCAAGCAGCTAAACATTTGCTACAATGGCTTTTACATTGCAGGGAATCGCTGGATGAAAAAAAGGTATCTGTCTGATGCCTGCAGGCATCATTCAGATATCTCCACCTAAAGCCCAGGACGGGACATCATATGACGGCTTACGATGGGCAAGTGGTTAAAAACTGAAACCCATATGAGAAAGGCCCATCTCATGATTGGTAAGCTACAATATATTACATTTTTGTTTTCTGTTTAATACCGCTTTAACCATACATTATCTTGTTAAATCAACATGCAAGGCCACACAGAGGAACTTCTAATAGATTGTAATGGCGACAGTTACAGAAGCAAAATGCAATAGGCTGCTGACCTGGCAATAAACCGACTTCACGAATTGCATGGGAGTGATTGATGGTAAACACAATCAATTTGCGATGCCGCCATGCACAGGAAGCAAGTACTTCATATAAAAAAAATAATAAAAAATTCTGTTTGGTACCACTCTCTGTTGTGGATCGTGACTACCAATTTACATACTTTGATGTGAGATTTTATGTTAGCAGCAGCACTTCATGAATCTTTAACCACTGCACTCCTGCTGCTAGATGACAAATTCCCAGCTGTAGGAATTTAATTTGGCTGCTGAGAATCTAGAGTGATGTCATTGACCAACTTTGGCCGATGACATCACTTAGGATTCCAGGAGGTATTACTGCAGACACAAATCTGTTATTAGCACCAGAAGTGCAGCATACATGGATTGGATAAGTGAAGGGTCCTAGTAATTGATATGGATTACATCACTGGAAGTCGTGATTGACTTGAATTATCTCACTGGATGATGTGATCATGGATATATTTCGGGGACATTAATACATTTTTTGAAAAAGTTGTCAAGTATTTCTTATTTCATTAACATAGGTGTGTACAGCCTATTGCATTAGGGTGTGCACCCCAAAGCTCAAACATATGTGTGTCCGCATGTGTATATACAGTATACTGATGGTGTCAATAGGGCAGAGACTGGTGACAGTAGAGCAATTTACAATTTTTTTTAGGAGCCCTGTTTGGGGGCTTTGGCGAAATATCAGGGGTCTAAACAGCGAGAATCTGCACCACACAGGGTAAGTAGAGAGTGCCCAGGCACACCCGGCATACCCTGTGCGCAAACCCGGGTTTTTTGCACTTTTTTTTTTAATTAATTGGTAATAAGAGGTGAGGATTGAATTTTGGAAACGCATAAAAAAAAATACAAAAGTAAATGCAGGCACACACACCCAAAATCCTTTATGAAATTCAACAAATATATACTTACCGGGTTTTAAAAAAGTTAATTAATGTTGTCAGAAATAAATCCACGTTAATCATATTAAGGGAAGTAATTCACATCAATAACTATGACCTGTCGCCCACCGGTCTGTACAGTGCTGCTGGTAAATGACAACGGTAACAAATAAACTAGCGATATATCATGTACATTTGTACAGGCAGGAAAAGGTCCACATGTGTGTTGACATTACATTTGATTTGTCAAACTACAAGTTAACTATTAAATGAATAAAGTACTCTCCAGCTGCTGTTTGCTGGGATTTGGATTTTTCCCCAATTTCCCAATATATTTTTGAGGCAATCTCTTGCCAAACTAGGGCATTTTTTACGGTTGCCCTTATTATTAATTGTGGTCCATATGATTGTAAAGCTCTTTACGCTGCTGCAAAAGGCTTTCCAATTAATCATTGTCTGTACATCTTTTGGACATTTTTACACGTCTAGTACAAAGTCTTCCAACCTGTGCAGAATGCCTGTTTCTGCTCTCTAAAACAAACATTCCTCCTAAAATTGGCTGCAATGCCAGCCACAGCAAGGATCAACCTTTTTATTTTTTTGGGAATGATGCATTGAGGCACACGTCGTTGATCTGCGTTCACTGCATAAGCGCTTGCCGACAACATACTGTATATATACGGCGGCAAGATGGCTCTGATGAGCAAGATCGTGTATCCAGTACATGATCCTGTGTTTCAAGATCTGGGGCGCACACGCGCGCCACCAGCGGCCGCTCCTGATGCTTCCGTACATAGGCAGAATGGAGATCTGCCTATATAGACAAGGCACAGTGCCATTCTGTCAGTACAGAAGGCATGTGTCCCTGTGTCTCTGCTAAGCAGGGGCACCCATCAATGCCTTCCCCTAGTAAAAGAACCTCCCACACAGTAGAAAAAGCACTGGTCAGGTGCACACTTAACCTTTTGAAAGCCTCTGATGTTAGCCCCCTTTCCATCCAGTGTCATTAGTACAGTAAAAGTACCTATTTTTAGCACTGATCACTGTATTAGTGTGACGTTAGTGTCCCGACTGTCCGCAGCAATATCACAGTTCCACTGATCGCCACCAATACTAGTAAAAAAATAAAAATATCCCTGAGTTTGTAGATGCTATAAATTTTGAGCAAACCAATTAAATTATTAAACGGTTATTGGGATTTTTTTTACCAAAAATATGTAGTAGAATACACATTGGCCTAAATTGATGAAGTAATTAGATTTGTTCAATCTTTTTATAGGATATGTTTTATAGCAGAAAGCAAAAAATTGATTTTATTCCCTAACTTTTCGGCATTTTTTTGTTTATAGCACAGAAAATAAAAACCGCAGAGGTGATCAAATATCACCGAAAATAAAAACCGCAGAGGTGATCAAATACCACCAAAAGAAAGCTCTATTTGTGGCAAAAAAGACATAAATATTATTAGGGTACAGCAACGCATGGCCGCGCGATTCTCAGTTACAGTAACGCAGTATGGTATTTCAAAAAATGGCCTGGTCATGAAGGGGGGTGAATTTTCCTGGAGGTCAAGTGGATAAAAATGCAGCATGCCTATATTTTTCTCAAAATGAAGGACAACTGACATCAATATAGACAGGTGGGAGGAGATTTACTAAAATGGGTGCACACAGAATCTGATACAGCTGAGCATAGCAATCAGCTTCTAACTTCAGCTCGTTCAATTAAGCTTAGACAATAAGGGTACGTTCACATTGGAGGCGGGTTTGAAATCGTGCAAGTGCAGCTGAACTCACATGATTTCAAACCCGCATTTAAGTGCGAGTTCGGGGGCGATTTGAAAGACATTTGTGAGGGTTCATGCGCAGATGTGTTTTGAAATCACCCCTGGCATTGCCAAAAGTAGTGCAAGAACTACTTTTGGAAATGGGTGCAAGGCGCCGCTATGTCGGCGTCCCACTGATTTGAACAGTGCCGTTGCCTGCAATAGGCTGCGATTTGTCAAATCGCCTTCAAGTGAATGGAGGCTAAAACCTAAAACATACCAGGAGGGTCAAATAGGGAAAGAGGCGGGACTCTTAGTGATGCCAGGGAAACCAAACAATTAACACAAAAAGGTGTAACATTTTCAAATTGATTGACATAGCAGGTTAAAAGAATTCCTAACAACATACCTTCCTAGCATTTTGAGTTCATGGGACCATAAATACAGTCCTTATGACTTTGGTGTATTCTCATTATCATTTTCTTGGAATGCAATAAGTTCTGGCTGCCACTTCCATGTCCTTTGCTTTCAGAACTCAGCACTGTGGGCAAAGGTTAATTACATCTGGTCCCATCCAGTGAATGGATCCCCAGCATAAGCTACTCAGCCTGCTGTGTATGTAATGTTGTTTCCTTTTTCAAACACTGATTTATGTTTTTTTTTTTTCCTATACATGCATATTGTCTGATGGTTTGTTGTAATTTTAGAAAACCCAACTTGCATTGTAAGTCCACCAATCCCCTGAAGACGACATCCAGTCGAAACGCGTCAGTGTTCTGGACGATAAGCTTTGGAATTGCCTTTCTTGATGCGCGTTAGTAATCTAAAGTTCCTGCTATCCTGTATCATATGGGTTTGATCATGTTTGTATACTTCCTTTGTTGGGAATTCTTTTACCTGCTATATCAATAAATTTGAAAAATGTTTTACCACTCTTTGTGTTAATTGTTTGGTTTCCCTGGCATCACTAAGAGTCCCGCCTCTTTCCCCTTTTGACCCTCGTGGTATGTTGTGCAATAGCAATTCGGGACGAATGCCATTCAGGTGATTTTTTTTATCGGAATAGCTACTAGTTAGATGGTCATACATACTGATTGGTTACTATGCACAGCTGCCCCAGATTCAGTGTGCACCATTTTAGTTAATCTTCCCATTGATGTCTATGTGCCATGTTAACACAAAACAAAAGGGTTGGCACAGGATTAGTGTGAACATGGCATAAACATTTTTTTTTCCTTTCTCTGACCTTACGTTGAGCCTGCTTTGATTAACACAGAACAACTCAGCTCAATGCACCTGTAGTTAACAAGATCACTCAAGGGAAATCTGAGCAATTGCTCAGCAAAATCTTCTGTAAAAAAAAAATCCTAGTGCAAATCACTAACCAAATAGAAATGATAATTTAACAATGGTCAAGAGATAGTAAAGAAATTATCTGGTAATCCTGTTTTCCTCATTATAAAATATGTTTCTGGCCCCAGACTGACAACTTAAAGTGGTTGTAAACTAATGTTTTTTCTAAAATAAAAACGATGTTACACTTACCAATTGTTTTGCAGAGTGGCCCGAACCTTTTCTATGGTCCCACGTGGGCACTCTACGATACTCAGTCCCACCCCACTGCTCCCTCCTCACAGGATTTGATTGACAGCAGCAGGAGCCAAAGGCCAAGGAAGAGGAGAGAAGAGAAGACCTGCTGCAGATGGGACAGTGCTGAATCAAAAGAAGACCAGAGAGTAATGCCCCATACACACGTGCAGATTATCTGCAGACTTTTGTCTGCAGACTTACCAAAACCATATAATATGAGGTCAAACCTAAACACTTTCAATTTGTATGCAATCCGGCAGGCCCTTGCACTACATAGAAAAGGTAAGTCTGCAGACAAAAGTCTGCAGATAATCTGCACGTGTGTATGGGGCATAAGGCCCCTTTTGACGGAATGGAGCCGTTCTGCTCAGCGGGGGATTGACCCGCCAATCCCCGCTAAGCAGGCGGATGACAGCTACGTCTTCCCTCTGTGTGCAAAGACGGAGTAGTCAGATCCTTGCTGTCCTCTATGGGGGAATCGGATGAGAACGGACCGAATGTCCATTCTCATACGATCCGATCCACCAGACGGATGGAAAATAGGGTTTGGATCGGATGTCAGCGGACATGTCTGAAAAACTGACAGGCGGATCTGAACGCTTGGCATGTGTAAAAGGGGCCTTAGTGTTTAAGGAGGGCTGGGGGGAAGCTGCCATTGAAAGGTTTTTTACTTTAATGCAGAGAATAAGTTAAGGGAAAAAAACCTTTTGCCTTTAGAGCCACTTTAAAGAGGACCATTGGTCATTTAAAAAAAAAGTTAAAAGTCAGCAACTACAAATACTGGATCTGCTGACTTAATAAAGAGATGCTTACCAGTCCAGGGATCTATAGCTTTCCTCACCCAGGCTGGTTCTTCACCAGTCTTTGGGGCCCCGGCGCCACCATGTTGACTGTAGGAAGCTGACTGACTCCCTGCTGCTTCAGAGTCGGCTCCTCATTGTCTGGACTGTTGTTGGAAATGCTACTTGGGTCTTGGACCAGCTCTATTATTGACAAATTGGGCCTGCTTTTGGTGTCTCTTCCCGTAGGATGCCTGTTTTCTTGACTTTATGCTCCATCCATCTAGATCTTTCTGGATCTTTTTTGGACTTAATGCATAATTGGGCCATCCAGAGAGAGGTTCCCCTAGAGTTCCTTTCCCCCCCTTTTTTCAGTTTCATCTGGGGTGTTCAAGATTTTATACCATTGGTTGCAGCACTGTCCATATATAGACCCCAATATGCTGTATGTGGTCTCCTGATAAGGCAAAACAGTTGTGAAACATGTCAAGACAGCTGAACCCCTTCCTGTATCACTGGCCCCTGAGTTGTTATACTATATTTCTATATACTATATTTATTAGATAGGACTAGTGCTCTATTAGGGGAGTTACTGTGCTGCTTATATGCTTGCATGTTACAGGTTAGGTCTTATAGCCTTTTAACAATATATTGTAATAAAATGATGTGTTTTTAGATATTTGTGTTTTTTCCTTTCTTCTTTGGGGTTATGGTTGGCACCGTAAAGTCCACGTTTTGCTGCAGCCTTGCTGGGCTCTCTGAATTGCCCCGCAGCCTCCTGTTCTGTGACGTGTCCCAGGAGGTTACAGGTGTTGGGGGGGGGACTACAAATTCAAAACTAGAAAAAAACCTGAAAAAATAGTGTTTATATTCGTAGCAGAGTAGGAAGATCAAGGGCACTTCGGATTGTAGGTGAAGTTCTGCTTTAATTCCATCAGTGTTAAAATCTACCCCCTTACCCCCAGCATTGTTGGGACCCTTTTGCCTCCTTCAGATACATTAGTGAAATCACTGAGAAAAGAGAACAGCACTGGGAGGTTTAGCTGTCACATAGCTGCAGAAAAAATATTTTTAAAAAGGTATTCTACATGCTGTTTGATCTTAAGTAATCAGAAAAGAATTGAAAAGCATAATAGGGACGAGTTGGGTAAAAATGTTGCCTAAAAATCCAATTTTAATGGTAGACACTTTAGGCACAAGACATTAATCAGCTTATAAACGTAACATATTGGTAAAAACAAGGAAAGGCTAGATATAAAAATGTTTTCTACAAGCATTCAGCTGCTAGAGTTCCTGTATCACCTGTTATAACAAGTAACAAAGGGATATAAAGTATATTTATTGCTGACAAGATAGTATATAGAGTTGCATAGACAATGGCTGGCAGAAAAATAATATATACTGTATGTCAGTATTAGAAGAGAGTGAATATACCTCTGGGGAGAGGAGTATTACCAGGTCATGAAAGGTGACCTTCCATGCATGAGCCACCTTTTCATGAGCTGTGACACATCTCTGATCTCTCAACCATCTCAGCCTGATGTAAAACATGCCTCATTTGCCCATCAAGGCCAGTGGATACAGACCCTTATACTGCAATATGACTGGGAATAATACAAAGATGGAGTTAAGGGAGATAACTTTTAACCGGCTTAAGCCACGCTGATATATGTACTGTATACAGCACACTGGCCACTTTATTAGGTCCACCTTGCTAACACTGGGTTGGACTTTCCTTTGCTTTCAGATGTGCCTTAATTCTTTGTGGCATAGATTCAACAAGGTGTTGGGAACATTGCTCAGAGGTTTTGGTCCATAGTGACATGATAGCATCACGCAGTTGCTGCAGATTTGTTGACTGCACATCACCACATCTCTACGGTGCTCTATTGGATTGAGATCTGGTAACTGTGGAGGCCATTGGAGTACAGTGAACTCATTGTCATGTTAAGGAAACCAGTGGTGAGATGATTTGAGCTTTGTGACATGGTGCATTGTCCTGTTGGAAGGAGCCATCAGAAGATGGGTATGCTGTAGTCATAAAGGGATGGATACGGTCAGCAACAATACTCAGGTAGCCTGTGGTGTTTAAAACGATGCTCAATTTGTACTTCGGGGCCAAAAGTGTGCCAAGAAAATGTCCCCCACACCATCACACCACCACGCTGAACCGTTGATACAAGTGAGGATGGGATTGAGGCTTTCATGTTGTTTAAGCCAAATTCTTACCCTACCATCTGAATGTTGCAGCTGAAATTGAGACTCATCAGACCTGGCAATGTTTTTCCAATCTTCTATTATTCAATTTTGTTGTGCCTGTGTAAATTGTAGCCTCAGTTTCCTGTTCTTAGCGGACAGGAGTGGCACCCGGTGTGGTCTTCTGCTGCTGTAGCCCATCTGCTTCAAGGTTCGATGTGTTGTGTATTCAGAGATGATATACCTTGGTTGTAACAAGTGGCTATTTGAGTTACTGTTGCCTTTCTATCATCTCAAACCAGTCTGCCAATCTCCTCAGACATCCACAAGCCAGTTTCCTCCACACAACTGCCACTCACTGGATATTTTCTCTTTTTCAGACCATTCTCTGTAAACCCTAGAGATGGTTGTGCGTAAAAGAAGATCCGCAGTTTTTGAAACACTCAGAACACCCTGTCTGGCACCAACAACCATGCCACATTCAAAGTCACTTAAATCCCCTTTCTTCCACATTCTGATGCTCAGTTTGAACTTCAGCAAGTCGTCTTCACCACATCTAGATGCCTAAATGGATTGAGTTGCTGCCATGTGATTGGCTGATTAAACAACTGAACAGGTGTACCTAATAAAGTGGCCAGATGAGTGTATATGAAACAAACAAGCCAAAAACAAAAAGCCAAAAACAAAAAACAAATAACCTTTAGTGCCAGTTCACACTAGTACGACTTGTCAGGCGACTTGGTCAGCCTGACAAGTCGCACACCGTTGCGGTCCATTGTGTAGTACAGGACCCGTTCTAATAGGAGCGACACAAGTCGCTCTGACTTAGAAAAAGGGTCCTGTACTACTTCCGGGCGACCTGGAGCGACTTGCATAGACATTCATTTTATGAAGTCCGTGCAAGTCGTGCCAAAGTCGCGGTGCACGCGACTTCACAGGTCGCCCCCGAAGTCATGCCGCTTCAGTGTGAACCGGCACTTAATAAATTTCTATATAATTCCACAAACAAATAAGTCTGTGGGGAAAAAAAACAACAAGCATTTTTTTTTTTTCATTTCATAATGCTTTTCTTCTCAATTTTCGGCAATGTTAATTTAAATTTAGAATAATCAAGGAACAAAACCAAGAGTAGAGGCACACTCTTTCTAACCCAGCTTTTCTCAACCATTTTACCCCAGACGAACATCTAAGATAAATTTAACACCTTCCTGCCCGGCCTATAGCAAAATGACGTCCTTCCAGAACATGCTCCACAGTGGTGCGATCCGTCATCGGCTATGTCCACCAGAAACAGCCGATGATTGATCACTGTACATACCCTCTGCCAGTACCATGTGATTGTTGTGACCAATCACAGCAGATCACATGACAATTGTAAACAATGAAACTAAACAAAGAAAATAATCTACACTAAGTGTTGTTATCTAAAATCTGTGATTAATGATTAATAAACAGCTGCACTCACTGTATTGTACATCCCAATTCTAAAACATAACATTTACAAAAATGGTGTTGCGCTTTGAATACCCTCAAACATGTATTAATATAATCAAAATCATGTAGCGCTTATACACTGATGAGAATAATGTGCTATAAGTGCATAAAATAAAAATTATCCATATGTACATGTTATACTGGAAATATGTGCATTCATAAATTATGATATTAAAAAAAGTGCCAATTAAGGTATTCAGATTGAATATATTCAATTAAAGCGCCAATTATTCTGTGCAAAGCATAAAAAACCTCAAATAGTGTTCATTCAAAATGCCAAATCTTCAAATGTGGCATAAAATTGGTGAATTATATAGACAAAGGAATCCCAATTCCAAATACTGGTGATGACACAGGTGCTCCACACGTGCTTAATTACAGTCCAAAAGTGTTCCCGGTGATCCCTTGTCCATGCTCCACCATATATAATAACAAATGGATGCTTACCAGATGAGAAGACCCCAAATGAGGTCTAGCCATGCATTATTAAGCAACACCCCCCCCCCCCCCACTGTGCACTGTGGCTATGCAGGTAACACTCCCTTCATAGGACCCGTATGTTACATGTGTCATCAAAAAGATCACCCAATATTATGACCAGTTAGTTATCATTTATTAACCATGTAAAATTAATACATTAGGAATTCAGAAATGATCGTCCTGCGCCATGCTGATGTCACTGATATGTCCTCCAAACCTACATACGTTTTCGTCTCCATAGACGTCTTCACGGGGGCAATTGAAAATAGTCAATCTGTATACATGAATATGAATAATATAATTTATGAATGCACGTTTGAAGCTTTACATGAATATGTGGATGCATTTTCTTTTTTGCACTTATAGCACTTTATTCTCATCAGTGTATGAGCACTACATGATTTTGATTATTTGAATACATGTTTGATTACATTAACAGCGCAACACAATTTTTTTGGTTGTTAATTGTAAACAATGGATGACTTCCTTTCATGCTATTCGTTGTATCCAATTGCTAGCTGTGATTGGCCACAGTGATCACATGGTACAGACTGGGCCAATCACAGCCTATCTGTACCAAGTGGCAAATCACAACAAAAGACACTGAATGAACCAGTTTCATTCACTAAAATTGGTTGCTTATACCAATGAAATTCACTGGTATAAGCAATCATAATTTGTAAAAAAAAAATCCTGATCACCTTTTTTCCAGTAGTACTAGTAGTACACTGTTACTATGATAACACTGTATTGCTCTGGTCACAGTGTGTTAGAAAATAAATAAATAAAAAAGTAATAAAAAAAAAAAAATTAAGAAATTATTATTATTTTTTTTTTTACATACTTGTCAACAGTCAGTGTACCTGATCACCGCCGCACCAGCTATAGAACACTGTACTGCACTAGTATGTGGTGGGGGGGGGGGCAATGCATACACAGCTGTTGGGAGGTTGTATACATACTGCAATGGGATGGGGGGGGGTGTTTTTTGGTGGCGGCTGTGGCAGGAGGATAACTTTATACACAGTATGAATGCCTTCCAGATGGAAGTAGAAGTGAAATGTTTATATGTCCGATGTGGGAGTGAGAACGATGTGTATCATCTCAGTGTTTCATTGTTACAGGCTTCTAACTTTTTGGAGCTTTATGGAGGACTCAAAAAATATTTATGCTTCTAGTTTTCTCCTTCTAGCTTCTAAAATAACAGCTAAGGGCCATATTGAGGACAAAATGTCTTAGAATCAGCACTTCAATTTAGAAACGAGCTAAGAGAAACAGTGTTTGCACACTACAATTACAGCAAACACGTTGGACGTTATTTCAACCCCTACAGTGATGGGCTAACATTTTCCACCAGAATACACACACTCAATTGAAAAGTCAGTCTATTCCTTTATTATCAAGTGTATGTGACAGGAGTTTATTTTTAGGCATTACTAACCTACATTAGATGCCTTAAAAGCACAAGCCACATGGCAGTGTTATACAACATCCAGGAGAAATTCATGGAGCCCTGTGAGCGTCTAGCAGCTATCTCTGGATTAAGAGAAATAGATTGCTGAGTTCACATATTGCAGTTTGGAATCTATCGTGTAGAAGAACATCATTTTTCGAGCCGGAGAGAGTTCTAGTGAAGATTGATATTACTAGCAGTGTTTGACCTTTCAAGTTGTATGAGAACACAAAACTTAAGCAGTATTGAGTGGTAATACTTTCCATTGCTAGGTCTTGAAGTATGTCTTTTGGAAAATGCTTTGTGTTCAGCTTTTAGAGAGTAAATATATTTATGCTTGGTAATGGGTTATTACGTTTTTATCACCAGTTATTTGGGAGATAGGATTTGATATTTTAGCTGATAAGCCCTGTGCTTGTAAAGGCATGCAATTACCTTAAAGTGGTTGTAAAGGCTGAAGGTTTTTTTTACCAATCTAAGCATGAAGGTAAAAGCCTTCAGTGTGCAGCTCCCCTCACAGCCCCCCCCCCCCAATACTCACCTGATTCAGCGAGGTGCACAAGAGCACAAGCACTCCTGGGTTTCTGCCTCCTCATTGGCTGAGACAAAGCAGGTGGAGCCATTAGCTCCTGCTGCTGTCAATCACAGCCAGTGAGAAGGGAGTGGGGGCGGGGCCAAGCCACACTCTGTGTGTCTCAGACACACCTAGGCGGATCGGGAGCAAGTGGGGGGAGGGGCCTGGAAGGGGATCCTAGAAGAGGAGGATCAGGGCTGTTCTGTGCAAAACCATTGCACAGAGCAGGTAAGTATAACATGTTTGTTGTTATTTTATTTTTATTTTATTTTTTTAAACATTTACAAACATTTTAATGCCTTCCCTGCATTAAAGTGGAGTTTCACCCTAAATTTATACTTGCCTCCATCTTCTCGCTCCGGGTCACCTGAAAAACAAATGGATAATCGCATTTTTTTTTTTTTTTTTACTTACCTTGTATAGAAGAAAATATACTTACCTTACTTCCTCCCCTCGGCGGCCACGGCCCGTCGTCACTTCCTAGCTTTGCAATGATTCCTGGGAGCTGAACGTCATCGCTCCCAGGAATCATTGCGCCTGCACCGGCCCTGACGTCAGTTCCGGGGCGCGTGCGTCATTCCCTTCTAAACAGCTTCTGGGCATGCCCAGAAGCTGTGGAGGGATGACGCGCGCGCACCGGAAGTGACGGCGGGGCCGGTGCAGGGCATCGTGGATCCGAAGAAGATGGAAGAGGACGCAGAAGAGGATCGCGCTGGCTTCAAGCTGCCCACACCTGAGATGGCAGCGCTGGACAACACTTTTTCAAGGTAAGTATTTCTTCTTACAGGTAAGTGCAACCCGGGACAGATCAGAGGCTATCCATTGTGGAATGTACTAGCCCTGACTGTCCCGGGAGTATTTTTATTAAAAAAAGTATTCCCAGGGTGGAACTCCGCTTTAAGGTAAAAAATGTTCAAGTATTTTTATGCCCCCGTAAATACTTACCTAAATCTTCGCATGATCCAAGACTGTGTCCATCTGTAGTAGCTCTGTCCTCTATCCCTGCATTCACAGGCAGGGCTGCTGTTATAAATTATGGGGCCCCCGTTAAGCCTAGATGATGGGGCCCCTTCAACCATGCCCTTGATTCCACCCCTGTCCCCGCTCCTAACCACATCTGGAAACAAAATGCAGGTTTGTTGCTGTTTACACATCTCTCAAAAGTGCGGAGGCAGTTTAAATTTCTTTTTAATTTTATTTTAAAACAAATGTAAAAAATTCTCAAAAAATTATTTGAGATTAATTAGCATTTTTAGAAAGAAGCTTGCAGCAAAAAGAAAGCCCTATACACATTTTCCAATGAAGATTGTTTAAAATTAGAAACTATGGTAGAAACCTTATGTAAACTAGACATACTGCATACAGTATATTAAATTTTACATTAAAGCCTACATTTAGGAAAAAAAAAAAGAAAATTTAAAAAGGCATTGGAAAGTTACTTGCCCCTTTTGCTAGTTCAGGCTGTAATAGTGGAATTTTGAAGTTCTCTGCAGATGGGCGGATGAATAAAAGTTCCACCTCCTCAATTCATAGATCGCTTTTCATTCATGAAAGTTATAGTACAGCTTCTATGAATGGAGGAGGTGGGTGGAAAGGGCAGGCATAGTCAACACTCTTGATTGCCCATCACTGATACAGTGCTGGTATTAACCTCCGTCACACCAGAAGACTGTGGTGCATGGAAGGGGGGGGGGGGGGAAGAGAACTTCAAATTTTCACTTTTACAGCAGACACTAGCAAATGGAACACTTTGGATTTTTTTTTTCTTTTTAAGTTTTTCCTACACTTAGGCTTTAAAGCGATTCAGCAAGCTATGGAATAAATATATATTTTATATAATATATATATATATTTATATTTTAGGGATATACCAATTATCGGCAAGGCCGATATGCACTTTCCCCGATATATCGGCCCCGGAACTGGCTGTTATTTTTGTGACGTCATTCTGCCTTAGGCTGCCTCCCTCACCTTGGGCAGCCTCGTCTGGAGTCAGGACTGGTTTTGCGGGATTGTATGCCAGCCAGCCAGCCACCCACAGGCCCTGTACCAGCAAGCCAGCCACCCACAGGCCCTGTACCTGCCAGCCACAGGCACTGTACCAGCCAGCCAGCCACCCACAGGCCCTGTATCGGCCAGTCACCCACAGCCCCTGTGCCAGCCACTCATCCACCACAGGGTGCCAGCCAGCCACCCACCCACCACAGGGTGCCAGACCGCCAGCCACCCACAAACAGGGTGCCAGACAGCCAGCCACCCACAGGCCCTTTTCCAGCCAACCACAGGCACTATACCAGCCAGCCACCCACCACAGGGTGCCAGCCAACCAGGCACCCACCACAGGGTGCCAGCAAGCCAGCCACCCACCACAGGGTGCCAGACAGCCAGCCACCCACCACAGGGAGTCAGCAAGCCAGCCACTCGCCACAGGGTGCCAGCCAGCCACCCATAACAGGGCGCCAGCCACCCACCACAGGGTGCCAGCAAGCCAGCCCTTAAGCTTTAAACAAAAATTAACATGTTCAGTACCAGATTTGTGTCAAAAATTGTCTTTTTTTTTCAAAACTTTAAATGTACAAAATATCCGCCGATACCGTTACGTTGTGACCAAAATATTGCTATCGGCCCTGAAAAAAAACATATCGGTCTATCCCTAATATATATATATATATATAGATATATATAGATATATATTTGTTTTGTTTTTTTTTTAATATATACACACACATGCATAATACATAATGTTCTTTCTCAGAATAAGAACCCAGATCTCATAAATAAACACATAGCACAGATTGTACAGATGTCAAGATCAAGAGATGTATTTGCAATGTAATGCTTACAGAACATAGGCATATAATAATACACATGTCTATGTTATGTACGCTAATAAGTCAAGATACAGATGCTTTCCTTTCCCATGATTCAGGAGGTGTTACATGTTTAACAAGTCGAGGTCAGGCTGTGAAAGTATATATCTCTGATACAAATGATTAAAAAGCATGGGAGTCGGAGAGATTTAGAAACTGGCAGATGCTTAATATTCCCCTTTAGGGCAAAAATATCTGTTTATTTCAATGTTCATTAGAACTGCACAAATGTAATGTCAAACTAAAATTGATCCTCCCCCCCCCCTTTTTTTTTCCTTTGCAGGAATAAAATTAAGCACCTACATACAGTATATATCATATTTTTCAAATGTCAAACATGAATGAGAAACAAATAGAGACACATCCAACTTTTAGGAGGACAGATATACAGTGGTAATAGGTTGCTGCCTAAGGAATTTTTTTTCATGCACTGTTTAATAATAATCCTATGTCCGCAGATGCACATTGAAAGACACAAAATGTATTGCTGCTATGAACAAGTTTGAAAATTTCTGTGTTGTGGGCTGTGTATATTTGGATGGGTTAGGGTACGTTTTAAAAGCACTTGCCGACAGCAATACATACATATATATATGTATATATATATATATATATATATATATATATACACACATATACAGTATATACACACATACATCCATACATACATACATATATATATATATATACATACATACACACACACACACACACACACACACACACACACACACACATACACACATTGCGGTTTTCCTGTGTTTTTTTTTTTTCTCGGCTTGCCCGAGAAATGATCTGACGGTGAAGCCGGCTGGTCACAGAGGCGATCAAAGACTAGATTGTCTTTGATCGCCTCTATAGCCATGGGACCGGAGTGATCTCATGATGTCACTTCCAGGAAGGGTGAAAGTAAAATTTTTTTTTTTTTTTAAGTAAAAGATCAAAAAAATATATATTTTTTATCTTTTGCTTTTAAAGGCAAAAGGAGAGATTTGGGGTCTTTTTGACCTCAGATATCTTCATAAAGATGACCTTATTTCTATTACAAGAGATGTTTACATTCCTTGTAATAGGAAAAAAAGTGTTAAAAAAAATAAAACAAATAGGCAGTGTAAAAATAAAAAAATAAAATAAATAAGAAAAAAAAAAAAATGTAAAGTGCCCTCATCCCTCCATGCTCGCATTCAGAAGCAAATGCAGAAGTAAGTTGTGCACGCACATGTAAACAGTGTTCACACCTCACATGTGAGATATTGCCGTAAACGCTAGAGCAAGAGCAATAATTATAGTGCTAGACCTCCTCCAACTCTAAACAGGTAACCTGTAAAGAATTTTAAAGCATCAACTATAGAGATTTTTAAGTACCGTACTTTGTAGCCATTCCATGAGCGTGAACAACTTTAACCTCTTTTCGACCGCCCGCCGCAGAAGCTGCTCCTGCGCGAACCGCCATAACTCTGATTGCTGCCCGATTCCCCACGATCGTTCCCCGCTGAGAGAGAAGAACGGTCAGCTGTTGTAAACACAGCTGACCGTTCTTCTCCCTGGAATGATCATAGAGCCCCTGTGATCCTTCTATATGGGATCACAGGTCTCTATGGTCATTTCACAAGCCATGCCCCCCCACAGTTAGAATCACTCCTCTAGGCTCACATTTAACCCCTTGATCACCCACATTGTTAACCCCTTCCCTGCCAGTGTCATTATTACAGTAACAGCGCATATTTTTAGCACTGATTACTGTAGTAATGTCACTGGTCCCCCCAAAAGAGTCAAAAATGTCAGTCAGGGGTCTGATGTCTCCGCCGCAATGTCGCAGTCCCGCAAAGAAGCAAAGAAATCGCAGATCGCCGCCATTACTAGTAAAAAAAAAAAAAACAATAAAAATGACATAAATCTTTCCCGTAGTTAGTAGACGCAATAACTTTTGCGCAAACCAATCAAAATACACTTATTGAGATTTTTTTCTTACCAAACATATGTAGCAGAAAACAAATTGGCCTAAAATGTTAAAAAATTTTGATTTTTACATTTTTTTTTGGGATGTTATATAGCAGAATGTGAAAAAAAATTTTCAGAATTGTCGCTCTTTGTTTGTGTACAGCGCAAAAAATAAAAATTGCACAGGTGATAAAATACCACCAAAAGAAAGCTCTATTCGTGGGAAAAAAAAGGACATAAATTTAGTTTGGGTACAGCGTCGCACAACCGCGCAATTGTCAGTTAAAGTTACACAGTGCCAAGTTGAAAAAAGTGGCCTGGTCATTAAGGGGGTAAATCCTTCCAGTTTTAAAGTGGTTAAAGCATGACATGTTCAGTACCTATTTACTCAGCGTAACATGAAATTTCATATTTTACAAAAAAATTGGGGTATAGATTGTGGTTGTTTTTTGCTTTTAAAAGGTAAAGGAGAGATTTTGTGATCTTTCCATAAAGATGACCTGTCATCCTTATTTCTATTACAAGAGATGTTTACATTCCTTGTAATAGAAATAAAAGTGATAAAAAAAAAAACATTAAAGGGACGGTATAAAAAACAAACAATTAAGAAATAAATAAAAAAAAAGGAAATGCTCCCATTCCTCCATGCTTGCGCGCAGAAGGGAATGCATACATAAGTTGTACAAGAGCGAGAGCAATAATTCTACTGCTAGACCTCCGTAGTTTGTCGCCATTCCACGAGCGTGCACAATTTTAAAACATGACAGGTTTGGTATCTATTTACTTGGCATAACATCATATTTCATATTTTACAAAAAAAGAGAGTATATATTTTGTTTTGTTTTTTAATTCATTAAAGTGTATTTTTTCCCCAAAAAAATTGCGTTTGAAAAACCGCTGCGCAAATACCGTGTGACATCAAAAATTGTAATGATTGCCATTTTATTCCCTAGAGTATATGCTAAAAAAGTATATACTTTTTGGGGGTTATAAGTAAATTTCTAGCAAAAAATACGGATTTAAGCTTGTAAACAAAAAGTGCCAGAAAAGGCTTGGTCTTCAAGTGGTTGAACAGTCAGGTTAACGAAGTGCAGGAATAGCATTGGGTGGATTTCCTCTAGAAGATCTCTTTGTAAATTGTAAATTAGTGTTGTCATAATTCATAACCATCCTCTTTGCAGGCACTAAAATCTTACCAATGCACGGTGGAGAATAAGGGAGGTTGCACAACTCATAATCAGAGCAAAAAGATGCTGTTTGAAGCAGGGGCCCCTTGTAACCTTCTCTAGGGTTGTCCCTATTTTTATCTCTTATAACGCTAGGTTTGCTTGAACTATTCAACACAACTGGCATACTTTTTCACTAGTTAAAAAAAAAAAAACAGCTCCCTGCAAACCAAAAAACATTTCTTAGCTGTCTTGCTGCCTGTATCAATCAGCTCTGCTCTGTTGAAGAGAGAAGTTTGGTAAAAAAATCATCTGCATCTTTGAAGGAAGGCTGCATTGCACTCCAGTTCTTACCTCCTTGTGGGGCATAAGTATGATGTAGAGAGGCTTCTGGAAGGAATCACAGAGCTCAGTGGTGGAGGAGGTATGGAAGCGTTTTGGTTGATGAAGATACTTTTAGAAAACCTCTCTCTTCAATAGAGAGGCCGAGGCGTGTTTGGGATCCTAGTCCCAACCCACCTGCCCGATCCCACCAGGAAGCCGACACTGCACTCCGCTAATCACAGGCATTGAGACATTTCCTGGTCTGCAGCTGCACAGACCGGGCAATGTCTCACTGCCTGCGATTAGCAGTGTGCAGCGTCCGCTTCCTGGTGGGATCGGGCAGGTGGGACTACGATCCCGAACACGCCTGAGCCCATCTCTACTCTTCAGTAGAACAGAGCTCAACAGCACAGGTAGTGGGATAGGTACATTTTAACGGTTTGCTGTGCAGGAAGATGCTGTTCTGTTCTTTTTAAACTAGCAACAAACTTGCTATAAAGGAGAAATACAGCCAAAGCTAGTTTGGCTGCACTTCTCCTGTAGATCCCAGGAGTGCATATTGTTCTGCACTCCTGTGACCCATTTTCGTGAGCGGGGTGGGGTGGGGCAGAGCACTAAGTCGGTGACTGTAAGTCACCAGCTCTCTGCTCAGGGAGCGCTGAGAGCCAAGCAATCAGTGGTTTTCGATCGCTCGGTTCTCAGCCTTGGAATCTGTGGGGGATGGATGCTGCATCCACCTAGGTAAGTACGATTTTAAAAAAAATTTGAACTTCTCTTTAAAGTACAAGATACAGTAGCCTATAGCCACCGATCAGAATTAAATCAGAATTTACTTATTTCAGATCAGAACAAGGTAGGTTCCAGCACTTATTAATGAAAGTGTACCTGAATTTAAAAAGTGAATATTTGTTATTGCATTAGGTACAATTAACATTTGGAAATGTAACTAAGCAATACCATTTAAAAAAAGTCTACCTTTTTGTCTTGAATTCTCCCTCAGAAAACAACAGTGTACAGTACATCTTTGTATGTGAGGGTACCTCAGCACTCCTGACCCTACAGCCTCATAACTTTGTATCTGCAGTGTGAGATCTCAGAAATAGGGATGATCGAACTGTTCTGGTCGACCATCAGTTCGACCCAAACATTGGCTGTTCGAAATTCGGCCGAATTCCGAACTTTTTGCGGTAAAAGTTCGGAATTCGGCCACCAGAACCGCCCAAAATGCAATGGGACAGGAACTGGGCTTTAAAAGCCCGTGATTGGACCAGAAACGTCAGTAAAAGCCAATTGAGGGGGCAAGAGTCTGCTAGGAATGTGATTGGAGTGACTACGGAGTCCAGAGGCCAATCAGTAGTGAATACGCCCCCCAGTATATAACATAGCCCCGCCAAATCTCTAGCACTGTAATAGAGAGGCTGTGGAATAGAGTGGAAGCAGTTCTGTTACTCCTGCTGCTCCAGTGTCATTTTGCAATTATTAGTGTGAGGAAAGGGATATGCAGTGTAGTTAGGGTACTATATACCACTATAGTTAGATTCAATAATCTAGTTTCTGTAGGGAAAGTGTTAAGTGTCAGGGTGACCGTAGTGTAGTTTAGGGTGAACTGACTCTGACTGCTATGCCAGGGTGACCGAAATCATCCATGTCAGGGTGACCGCCAGAAAAAAAAAGAGAATTTTTAGTAGCGCAGGGATGGGGTTCCGCTCCTTTCACACCTGGGCGTTTTTGTGTCAGGCGTTTATTGGGCTTTTTTGTGGATGTTTTTGGAGGCAGGCATGACATCTGAACTTCTGTATAGGGGTATATACACACACACAGAGATATATATATATATATATATATATATATACACATACACACATATAGGTGTGAAAGGAGCGGAACCCCATCCCTGCGCTACTGAAATAATTTCAGGAGCGCAGGGATGGGCTTCCGCTCCTTTCACACCTATATGTGTGTATGTGTGTATATATATATATATATATATATATATATATATATATATATATATGTGTGTGTATATATACCCCTATACAGAAGTTCAGATGTCATGCCTGCCTCCAAAGACGCACAAAAAATGCCCAATAAACGCCTGAAACAAAAACGCCCAGGTGTGAAAGGAGCGGAACCCCATCCCTGCGCTACTAAAAATTATAGGAAAAATTATCTTTTTTTTTCTGGTTCTGGACATGCTACAGAGCTGAAACTTCACAGATACACTTTTTAGACCCCCCAGACACTAAATCCAAAGAAATCTCATTTTTTTTTTCAATAATTTTTTCAATAATTGTCTCTCTATCAAAAACGACAATTTTTAAGAACTTTTCTTTGCCTGATTCATAGTCCCTGGGGCATGACCCAGAACCCTATGCACTTTTTATTGGGTTTTAGGGCTTCAAAATGGTGTTTTTTGATTACCGAAGTTCGGGTCCTATTGATTTCAATGGGGTTCTGGAATCCGAACCGAACTTTCGGGAAATTTGGGTGTTCTGGCCGAACCAAACTTTTCAAAAGTTTGATCATCCCTACTCAGAAACTGTCTCTTGACTGTGATTGGCAGTGTGAGATCTCAGACACTGTCTCTTGACTGTTAGTCTCATCAGTTTTGGAGTAACATTTGTAGATCTAGCTACTGTGCTGCTCATGGTTCTTGCTGGAGTCTTTGACATGAGGAAGCAAAATCCTGCCTCAACTAGGATGAATGCCTCCACAGTGTGGAAATAGGCATTTTAAGTAAGTAATGGGTGAAAGATAAGCCAAAGGGAGACCACAGGCAACACTGGTGACCCATTCTTTGCCTGCCTATTCTTTTTTTTTTTTGTTCACAGCTTCGAGAATTTAGTTCCTTTTTAAGGCTGTTCAACTTCACTTCTGTGAGCAGGTAAAGGGGACCAAGATACCGTTCACCAGTCCATTAGGGTCAGGGGCTAACTTCTTATTTGCCATTAAAGCCATGCAAACTCCCTATCCTGGGAGTAATAAAAAACAGACGTGTATTGCAACCATCCACAATGGACCGCTATATATTGGAGGCTAATAGGCTGGTCATTCTCTAGTTGCATTGTCACATGATAACCAATAGTGTGTGTGCGTGTATCAATCAGCATAACTTCAGCACTTGACAGCTCCTGGAATACAGGTACTTGTTGTTGACTTTAAGTCTGGTAATCACTTAAAATGAATGGTAATTATTGTGGCTGACGTATCAGTACCGTTTGTAATCATTGCTCAGCACTGCAATAGAGTATTCCTTTCCCAACTGTTAATAAATCAAATGTTAATTAGTATACAATGTTGAGTGATAATTAGGGAGGTACTACAGTTCATCTTACCAGAATTTAGGGAATCAAGCCACTGATCTCTCAGAAAGCACCTCATTTGCATATTATAATCTCTCCCAAGCACCAAGCCAAAAAAAGAACTGAAGCAGAATTAGAATTAGTAATTATAATAACTTCTTTATCACAGTCTGTATACAGATTGCCACACAAACCAGAGTTTTCCTTTAACACTAAATCACACACGCTTACAATTTATGCATAGCATTCTTATGGTAATTGGTTTATAGAAATGTAAAAAGAAAATACTTGAAGTAGAAGTAAAAATTTTCGAAAAAAAGAGCACTGGACTACAGACAAAATATTATGGTATATTGTTACATTAATGAAGTCCACAGCTGATTTTGAATGTCAGGTTTGTTAATATGGTTTACTGCATGACAAAGCCTAGAAATAAAGGATGCTAATGCAGTGTGACAATAGACGGAGTCCCTCATCCCCAAGGTAAAATAATTGGGTTGCTATAAATTTTGACACTGTTCTAAAAGCAAATTAAATTAGCTGACTTTTACAATCAAAATTATACCGCTGTGGGGTTCAAATACTATAACAATATGATGTGACATATAAAAATGCGAGCATTATATAAGACCATGAATAAAATCTAATGTTCTCATGCCAATACTTCTAGCCACAGTGATTTTATGTAAAACAAGAATTTTTATGGTCAATGCAACTGCATCATGAAAGAAAACACAAGAATCAAAAAACCTTGAGAAAACTAGACTGCTTTTAAAGAAACCTCTTATGAGTATAAATTGAAGGTTGCCATTGCCGACCTCACATTCTGAAAAAACCTAGTTGCCTAATGACCCAGCTGCTTCAGTACTTTCCATCAATGATCTGAAAAATGATGGAGGGAAGGACTTCTGATTTTCCTAATCCTCATACTTTTCTAGGCTAGTTACTCAAAGCATATCTGCTAATGCACAAGCATGACTGCCAGGCAACTAGAATTTTCAGAAAAAGGTCAGCAATAGACTATCATGTATTATTATCGAGACAGGTTTACTTTGTAATGAAAAAACAAGACAGCAGTTGGTTGAACACTTGTATTGTTTAAAATCGACAGCCTCTGCACAAAGCTTAAGAAGAATGGGACATGAGAAGTATGGGATATGAAAAAGAAACCTTCATTCTCTTTTCTATGCTGCTATAGCACTGTTGATATACATCTGCCTCCTATTAACACAAAGATCAAGAACTCGAAGATCAAGATCACAAGACTACCATAACTCAGTTGTCAGTTTGCTCTGAGCCGAGAGAAGTGACTGTCAGTCATCGCTCTCCACTCTGTATTCTCCAGCGCTCACTAGAGAGTCAGGCTAAGTAGGGGGTGGGCATGACTGTCTCCAGCTCACATCCACACTCTGAAAGGTGAGGTCAGCTGTCAATCAGGCACTGGGGTGGATCCTGACAATCTTGGGATCCTTCAAGCGCCTGCCCAGTCAGCTGATAGCGTAAACAGCCCACTATCAGCTGACTTTGGGTCCTAAGAGAACAAAAGTAAAATACTCCTGTGACCCACAAGAAAAGTATGGCCAAAAAAGCTTTGAAGATGTTTTTATACAGCAATATAAAAAAAAAGCCATTGGAAACCAGTTTGATCTCTTTTACATTAACACTCACCATATGCTTACTCAGTCCTTCCAACTCACTAAAAATTATTTTAGACAGTAACTCTATTACATTATTTTAAAAGAAATGTAATTAAAGCAGTGTTCTTGTTAAGAGCATTGCCATAAGAAAATAAAATACAGTAAAACCTTGGATTGCGAGCATAATTCGTTCCGGAATCATGCTTGTAATCCAAAGCACTCTTATATCAAAGCGAATTTCCCCATAAGAAATAATGGAAACTCAGATGATCCGTTCCACAACCATTATTCATAATTCCTTCAGTTTATAGTCCATATAAAAAGATTATAGCAATGCGATTGGTTGTGTAACCATAAAATGTCCATCCACAAATAGCCGCTTCCACAAGGGGATTGGAATCAAAATCCAGCAGGAGCTACAGGGTATCAAAGAGAAGAGAGGCGCCTCTAAGTGTAGCAATATGGTTCCATTTAATGAAGGTACAACATTTAGCAACTCACATGGTTGATGAATAAAACAGGCACATCTAAGTATGCAGGCATCTGGGGTAAAGCTGTCCACATAGACCATCTTCTGCACCGCCGGCTGCTAGTCTGTAATCCTGACCGGGAAGACCACCCTTGAGTAAAGCGATCTGAAAGCGAGGGGCAGCATGGAAGGGATGACGTAGATGGCGGTGCGGAGGATGGTCCTATGTGGACAGCTTTACCCCAAATGCCTGCATACTTAGATGTGCCTGTTCCAATCATCAACCATGTGAGTTGCTAAATGTTGTACCTTCATTAAATGTAACCATATTGCTACACTTAGAGGCGCCTCTCTTCTCTTTTATACTCAGCTGTGACTTGAGGCTACTTGTATATCAAGTCAAAATTTATTTGAAAATTTTGCTTGTCTTGCAAAGCGCTCTCAAACCAAGTTACTCTCAAACCAAGGTTTTACTGTACTACCAACTTTAAAAAAGGCAAACAAAAAATATTGCAGTGGGCTTTGGCACAAAAGTATCAGAAAATAACTGCAAAAGCAATAGAACGTAGAGGAGAGACAATGGACATGGACAAAGTATTTAATGCATATCTGTCATGTAAAATTCAAAGCTTAAATTAAAACATTTCTAACAAATAGGAGTGTTTTATGACAGTGTGACAGTAGAACACTGCTCCACAATGCCCTGAAGAGTACTGGTGACAGTCTTTCGCTTGACTACCTTCCATGATCACAAAGCTGTATCTCTTGTATTTTGGATACCTTGTGTTTTTTGCTACTTGAACTAACATGTACTGCTTTTAAAAAGGAGGTTATTTTGGGGAAATGTGATGGAAAGAAGCAGGTGAATACCTTCTGTTTTAGGTAGGCTTTACTGCGCTACAAACTGATTAAAGTGAGCACTTTTTGATTGCTTTAGCCCTTTCAGACCATTTAAAATGTCCCTTTGGGTCCTAAGTCCTGCCCCATAAAAGCCATGTTTCCATACACTGCACAGGTGATGGGCAAAAAGACTGAAACAATAAATGGCTCTATAATATTCCAGCGGCACTTCCAGCAGTTCTGGATGTGCATCTGGTAAATAGGGTGTAAAGCAAGCCTGGTATTTTTGGTATATGTGATGGGATGAGGCATATAATGTTGTATAAAGGCTATATTGTGCTACAAAAAAAAAGAAAAAGAATACTAGTGTCCACTGGCAAGTTACAAGGAGGTTCATCTGCTTCCTACTGGTTATGGTACTTTGATCCCAACAAGGTTAAAGTGATCGTATAGTCTCGTTTTTATTTTTTCTATTAAAAAAACAAACAATGTATACTTACCTCTGTGCAGTGGGTTCGCACAGCAGCCTAGATCCTTCTCTTCTTGGATCCCTCTTCAGTGCTCCTGGTGCCTCCCTCCTGTTGAGTGCCCCCCACAGCAAGCGGCTTGCCATGGGGGCATCCAAGCCGAGCTGCAGCTCTGTGTATCCAGACACAAATCTGCTGTTTGAACCCACCCCTCTCTCTCCTGATTGGCTTTTTGAGTTTTATTAACAGCATTGGGATCCAATGGCACAACTACTGTGTCTCAGCCAATCAGGAGAGAGATTTCCGGATGGATGAGGCACTCATCGACATCACTGGATAGAGATGGGCTCAGGTAAGTATTAGGGGGGCCGAATGCATTAAGATAAACTTGTGACTTAACAACCTCTTCAAAGAGGAGCTCCTGGCTCCCCCCCCCCACCCCCCAAAAAAAATAAATCCTAAGTCATCAGCTACAATTACTGTAGCTGCTGACTTTTAATATTAGGGCACTTCCCTGTCCGGGAATCCAGCGGTGTCTTCACCCAAGCCAGTATTTCAATCGGCTATCGCAAGGGTCTTCAAATTATGGCCCTCCAGCTGTTCAGGAACTACAATTCCCATCATGCCTAGTCATGTCTGTGAATGTAAGAGTTTTACAATGCCTCATGGGATGTGTAGTTTTGCAACAGCTGGAGGGCCGTAGTTTGAGGATCCCTTGGCTATCGGGTGATTGCGCCCTCATCTCGACTAAGGGAAACTGGCAGTCAAGTCTTGCGCCCTCACAGCCAGTTTGCCACTGTGCATTTTGTAATTGGGCCAGCTGAGGGGGAAGGAGGGGGTGGGGGCAAAATTTTGGATCAATTTGACGCAGCGAACTGGCGGAAAGTTGGAGCAGATACCTGTCAAAACCAGGTCCCTGCTCCCTCTAAAAGGGGCCAAATATAGCAATGGAGTGGAGGAGGAGCCAAACAAGAGGAGCTTCCCCTTTTGGGTTGAGCTCCGTTTTAAGCTCCCTTTTGAGGGAACACTGGGGGTGTAAGGGAATATCTAAAATATGTTGGCCACTAAGTGTGAAAGAGTGTGCCTGCTAAACCACTGACCTCTAATTATAATCCTATTGCCAAGGTAAAATGTTATTTTACAGCAAAAATCTATTCTTCCAGTGAGCTTACCCTACACAGAAGCATATGTTTAGAATTCTAAATCTGTGTACAATAAAGTCAAATAGTAACGATTAGACCCCGTTCACACTGGGGCGACCTAGTCGCCTGACAGGTCGCCATAGGTCGCCTGCCATAGAGAAGCTGTGGACCCGATCTAATAGGAGCGACACAAGTCGCTCCGACTTAGAAAAAGGGTCCGGAGCTTCTTTGGAGCGACCCGGAGCGACCTGCATTGACTTCAATGTTATGAAGTCCGTGCCGGCCGCTCCGAGGTCGCGGTGCGAGCAGCGCACCGCGACCTGTGAGGTCGCCCCGGCAAGTCGGATCGCCCCAGTGTGAACGGGGTCTTAAGATAAACGGAGTAGATTTTTGACATTGATATTTTAGTTATAAATAAAATCTGATGAGCTAAGTCACCTGCTGACCTCCAATACCTATTGGGGCCCCCAAACTATTTTTTTCCCATAGTTTCTTCCTCTGTCCGTACCCATTTTGTCATTTTGGATGCTCCAGCCCCTAATGGGAGGATTTAAAAATTAATTAAAAGGAAACCAATATTTTCATGATGACTAGAACAGATATGAAAGCTCCAGTTAAAAATTAAAGTGCATGTGCATACCTCCCAACTTTTTGCAATAGGAACAAGGGACACCTTTTAGCAAAAGTATGTAGGCATAGGACAGACACCCTGCCATAAAGAATAATTATACAAAAAATGATTACTTAAACCCACAAGTGATTTTTTTATAACAATACTATTCCTTTTTTTTTTTGGCTTTTAAAATGTGAATGGATGAAAGGTTTAGCATTGGGAAACACTTTCTGAAAGATAAGTAGTGCATTTTATATACTTCTATATCGGGGCTCGGCAACCCATTGATTGCAGTCTACCTGTCGACCGCAGGCAGGTGAAAGGTAGACCGCGAACAGGTCTGCACTGCTGACCCCTTCTACTGCTCGTCCTTCTCTCTCCATCCAGAGCCTCCTCTGCTGCACCTTTAATCCTTCTCTCTCCCTACCCCCCAGCCTCCTCCACCGCTGTTATCAGTGAACAGGGGTGAGCGAGAGGCAGATCAGCTCAGAACAGAGGGCGGGAGGAGGACCTGGCCAAATAACTTTTCAAGTTAATCCACAGGTGATTGGCTGCGAAGTCCTAAACAAACAGTCACCAGTTTGGTAATATGAAAAGTCACTCTGCCTGCTCCCTCTCTCTGTCCAGAACTGTGCTGCCTTTTGCTCTCTGCTGTGTGAACAGGTAGGATGCAATATAACACAGCTATTGGAGAAAAGGGGTACAGGGGCCACTGCTATAGGGGAAAGAGGGGGAAGAGGACACTGCTGCGTGGGGAGGGGGGGGGGGGGGATGATGTGAAGGGACAGGGCCACTCTCATAGCAGTGTCTTCTAACGCCATTCACATCAGCCCCCCTTACCCAACCCTGCATTCTGAGCATTACACACTCTTTAACCCTGCATTCTAAGCATAACGCACACACTCCTGAATCCTGCATTTTGAGCATAACGCACTACTGAACCCTGCAATCTGAGCATAACGCACTACTGAACCCTGCAATCTGAGCATAACGCACTCCTGATCCCTGCTTTCTAAGCGTAACGCACTCTTGATCCCTGCATTCTGAGCATAACGCACTCCTGATCCCTGAATTCTGAGCAGAGCATATTACGCTCCTTAACCCTGAATTCTGAGCATATTGCACTCCTTAACCCTGCATTCTGAGCGTAATGCATTGGTGATACCTGCATTCTGAGCATAACACACTCCTGAACCCTGCATTCTGCGTAATGCACTCCTGAGCCCTGCTTTCAAAAATGTAACACGTCTTAAACCTACATTCTGAGTGTAACACACTCCTAAACCCTGCATTCTGAGCGTAACACACTCCTGAATGCTGCACTCTGTTCTGGTGTGAACCGGCCCTAACAACAGGACACTGTTCCCGGTGTTCCGTGAGAATTACCTACCCCGTGAGAAAAACCTACCCTCGTCACTTCCGGCCAGGAACAGCTGAGCAGCGCAGCAGTGCGCATGCTCACAGCCCCGGATACCTAATGGAACAACTGAGGAGCTGACTAGTGCGCATGCGCACTAGTATGAAAATATCACGGTGTACCGTGAACATAACCTACCCACGCGGCAGTTACATAAAACAGCTGTGCTGCAATACGAGTCATCTCCGCTCCTGTCCCTGTCACTTCCCTGATCTGGGCTAGTAAATATAAAAGCAGCTCTCGGCTCCGTGATTTATGTTTTCATACACCCGCCGCCGCTTTAATATTTACTTGCCGAGAGCAGGGAAGTGACAGGGACAGGAGCGGAGATGACTCGTATTGCAGCACAGTTGTTTTAATGTACCCACTGCATTACATACAGTGCCGTGCACCGAAAGTGACCAGGGGTAGGTTTTTCTCACGGGTAGGTAATTCTCACGGAACACCGGGATCTTTGGCTTCAATAGTGTTGTTCAAGTAGATATCTAGCTCTCGAAGGTTGCCTACCCCTAATAAGAAGTAATAATACCAGTCTCCCAAAGCACACTGCAGGTATCAGTATCAGTTCAGCGATAGGACTCGATGCTCCAGTATTACTAATCAGTTTAAAATTTCAAAAATAGCAAACAGACTGTGCTCAGTGTAAACTAAACAATTAAAAATCAACATATGAAAGTAATAGCAGCACTCACTGATATCTAAATACCCAAAATTCATACTAAACAAACAATGTGTTGTGCTGTTAAAACTTCAAAAAAACAGTTAAGTACATAAATTCAACAAATTCTGATGTGAAAATAAAAATATATAAAAATTAAAAAGTCCACTATAAAGTTTCCTTTACACAACCTCCACAAATCCAGTGTTCATGGCCACCACCACACCAATTGGCTTAATAGAACATTAGACCCCAAAGCATAGGGGGACTAATATAACTTTATGATGACCATGGATAGATGGATAGCTCTTGTGCTTCTCGTGACCGACCACACACACTAGGAGCAACTCTTATATACATCAGAAGTGATTAACATATACACTAGATTACCAAAAGTATTGGGACGCCTGCCTTTACACGCACATGAACTTTAATGACATCCCAGTCTTCGTCCGTAGGGTTTAATATTGAGTTGGTCCACCCTTTGCAGCTATAACAGCTTCAACTCTTCTAAGAAGGCTGTCCACAAGGTTTAGGAGTGTGTCTATGGGAATGTTTGACCATTCTCAAGAAGCACATTTGTGAGGTCAGACACTGATGTGGATGAGAAGGCCTTGTTTGCGGTTTCCACTCTAAATTATCCCAAAAGCATTCTATCCATTGAGGTCAGGACTCTGTGCAGGCCTGTCAAGTTCCTCCACCCGAAACTCGCTCATCCATGTCTTCATGGATCTTGCTTTGTGCACAGGTGTGCAGTCATGTTGGAACAGGAAGGGGCCATCCCTAAACTGTCCCCACAAAGTTGGGAGCATAAAATTGCCAAAATGTCTTGGTATGCCTTACCCCTGAAAAACAACCCCACACCATAATCCCCCTACACCAAATAATTTGGACCAGTGCACAAAGCAGGGTTCATAAGGACACAGATGAGTGAGTTTGGGGTGGAGGAACTTGACTGGCCTGCACAGATTTCGCAACAGAACAAACCTTGTGGACAGCCTTTCCAGAGAAGTTGGAGCTGTAACTCAATATTGAACCCTACGGACTAAGACTGGGATGCCATTAAAGTTCATGTGTGTGTAAAGGCAGGCGTCCCAATACTTTTGGTAATATACTGTAGCTTGAACTGCTCACATATGGATTGCTCTCTACCCTGTTTTATCCATAAATTCTCAAAGATGGATATAGGCTCTTGAATTGATCCCAGATGAGTGCACAAGATGGTCTCATGAGCAGTGCTGTATTTTGGCCTAGGCCAACAAGGCCCAGGCCTAGGGCCGCACTATGCAGGGGGGCAGCAGAAAAGCCGCCCCCCCTCCACCTGAGACTCTATTGGCCACTGGTTGCTCTCTCATCCCCCCTCTCTCTCTCTCTCTCAATCACCGCCTCTCACCCACCCCCCTCTCTCTCTCCCTCTCTCACCTCTCTATTTCTCTCTCATCCCCCCCTCTCTCTCACCCCCCTCTCTCTCTCTCACTCCCTTTATCTCATCCCCCACTCTCTCGCTCTCTCTCTTACCCCCCTCTCAGTCTCTCACTCATCCATTTCTCACCCCCTCTCTCTCACCCCTCCTCTCTCTCTCCCCCCTCTCTCTCTCATCCCCCTTTGTCAACCCCCTCTCTCTCTCTCGCCCCCTCTCTCTTTCATTCTCTATCTCATCCCCCCTCTCTCTCTCTCATCCCCCCTCTCTCTCTTTGGTCTCCCCCTCTCTCTTTCACCCCCTCTCTCTCTTCCTCCCTCCCTCCCTCACCCACCCACCCTCTCTCTCTTTCGCTCTCCCTCACCCACCCCCATCTCTCTCTCCCACCCCCTCTCACAACCCCCCCTCTCGTGAGATCTCAGGGGTTCATGCTGGGACTTGTAGTCCTTCAATTTTGGAGGGAGTCCCATCCGTTAAAGGAGTGGGGCAAATTTACATAGGAGGGGGCGCCCAATTTTAGTCTTGCCTAGGGCAGCACAAAACCAAAATACACCACTGCTCATAAGCAGGAAGGAAGAAGGAAAATGCACATTGTGCAGCATTTTTAAATACAATTTATTACCAAACAGGCTAAAATACTTACAAAACATGGAATATAATCACAGCATTTAAGAACAAGCTACTGCCGCTCATGTGAGCCAGTGTGCTGACATCACCACAATGCTCAGCCCTAATGCATTTTGTCCCAAAGAAAATCTTCAGAGATGGTCTTCAGTCTCTTAAAAGAAACTGAATTTCAGCCTCTGAAAAGAAACCATTGTTGCACCAGTCTCCACAAGATTTGCAACAATTTTAAAAGAGCAATCCAACATACAAGTCCTGTAGAGATTACAGAAAGCCATATCCATTGCCAAACCTGCAATTACAGCTCAAACTCCTGGCTTCCATGTTCTAGCTCTTTGACAGCCTCATCCTCACTCTCAGACCGATGGTGCAGATTCTACCATTCTTTCAGAAATAAAACTGCTCAATAGTGAACATCCGCCTGCAGTGGCCACTCTGAAAGGAATCTCCTAAGTTGAAATCCCGTGTGTAGCCACTGTAGATCTCCAACAGTCCTATTCCCTACCGTGTTTCTAAAGGGGGTCCTTCTTTATCAGGGGGAGCGTCCAGCAATAGACTGTGGTGATTCTGATAACATGTGAACCTGGGTATTCGTGACCTGCTTTGTAGGGGGAATTTCTTTGGCGTAGTTATTTTGGATTGTATCCAATTAACCACTTAAGCCCCGGAAGATTTTACCCCCATTCCGACCAGGGTTTTTTTTTGCGATTTTTTACTGCGTGACTTTAATGGACAATTGCGCGGTCGTGCGACGCTGTACCTAAACTAATTTCACGTCCTTTTTTTCCCACAAACAGAGCTTTCTTTTGGTGGTATTTGATCACCTGTGCGATTTTTTGATCATGCGCTATAAACAAAAAAATAGCGTAAATTTTGCAAAAATAACAATATTTTTCACATTTTTTTATATGGAATTCCCCCCCAAAAAAATGTAAAAATCAAAATTTTTTAACATTTTCGGTCAATTTGTTTTATGCTACATATGTTTGGTAAAAAAAAATTTTGGTGTTTTTTTTTTTTTTTAACGAGTAATGGCGGCAATCTGCGTTTTTTTTTGCGGGACTGCGACATTGCGGCGGACAGATCGGACCCTTGACTGACATTTCTGACACTTTTGGGGTTACCAGTGACATTACTGCAGTAATCAGTGCTAAAAATATGCACTGTAACTGTAAAAATGACACTGGCAAGGAAAGGGGTTAACTGTATTGGAGAGGGAGGGGTTAAGTGTGTCCTAGGGGCGTGTTTCTAACTGTAGTGGGACAGGTCTCCTATTGTAAAAACAGAGATCAACGGTTCTACATAGGAGAACCGTCTGATCTCCATTTTTACACAGGGGAGTTTACATAAGCCGCCCGCCTTTCTCCCGCTCTACCGACGATCGTAGTGTGACCGGCGGACATCAGGTCCGCTGGTCACACGCGCGGACTCCTCCGTGAATGAGCCGCGGCGGGCGCGCGCTCGCACGCTATTGGCTCACAAACCGGTCACAGGCTAGTGACGTATATATACGTTACTTTGCCTGGCCGGGGCTGACTGCCGCAGTATATATACTTGCGGCGGTCGGCAAGTAGTTAAGAAAACGTACATCATTTATTTACTGTGTTAAGTTGATATTAGGCCAAAATATCCTGTATATGCCGTACAATATTACGGGCCAATGTGTGGTTAGGAACGTTAGGAGTGCCTTGGCTCCAGACTATGAGGCAAGCCACGGCGTCATGGGGTATTTAATATATTAGGGCTTGGCAGGAAGCACATTTCTCTATTCTGTTGTGTACAGATGTCATATGACAAGTACAGACAGCCTAAGGGTAATTAAACTCTACATAAATATAGATGTTATGCTGCTAATTCATCTGGGATCAGATGCTGAATCTGAAATACTGGAAAAGACAAAAGTCTCTCTGATTGTTATTGTAATCATAGAAAAGATAATGAATCAATTAAATAAAGCAAATGTGAACACCACATGTATTCTATAAAAGCACTGAGTCTTGTACTGGTTATTCATGCATATATTAGGTATTGTGGAAGGATATATGGATACAAGATCCTCTGTCACCTGTAAGCTTCTATTCAATTCACCACTTGCAGAAATTATGCCTTATTCTTTCTTGGTATTACAGTGCTGAAGCTGGCTTACAATAAGCATACATTAAATACACAAATGTGAGTGTGTACCAGCGCTCCGCTTTACATCGCTGTGCTTCCAAGGGTTGCTAGGGGTTCCTTGAACAATGAGCATTTTCTCTCTTCGTAGATACAGTAAGTAACCAATGACAACAATGATGTTAAGTTTTCTGTAAGGCGTGGTATGCTTCCCAATGACCACAAATGTAAGAAACAGTCTTCCCAGTCACCATCATGCTAATGCACCATGAACTCTAGATATAGTAAATATTGGCGGGGGGTTCCCCGAAATCGGAAACTTATTTTAAAAGTTCCTCCTGTTAAAAATGTTGAGAAAGGCTGTTTTTTACAGTATCTCACAAAAGTGAGTACACCCCTCACATTTGTGTAAATATTTTATTATACCTTTTCATCTGACAACACTGAAGAAATTACACTTTTCTACAATGTAAAGTAGTGAGTGTACAGCTTGTATAACAGTGTAAATTAAGGCTCCAGTCACACTACCGCGACTTGTAAGGCGACTTGTCAGCCTGACAAGTCGCGGTCCCTCGCGGTCCATTGACTGCTACAGGACCCGTTCTAATAGGAGCGACACAAGTCGCTCCGACTTAGAAAAAGGGCCCTGTACTACTTCGGGGCGACCTCAAAGCGACTTGCATAGACATTCATGATATGAAGTCCGTGCAAGCCGCGCCGAAGTCGCGGTGCACGGGACTTCACAGGTCGCCCCCGAAGTAGTGCACAAGTCGTGCCGCTTCAGTGTGAATGCGGTCTTACTGTCCCCTCAAAATAACCCAACACACAGCAATTATTGTCTAAACCGCTGGCAACAAAAGTGAGTACACCCCTAAGTGAAAATCTCCAAATTGGGCCCAAAGTGTCAATATTTTGTGTGGCCACCATTATTTTCCAACACTGCCTTAACCCTCTTGTGCATGGAGTTCACAGGTTGTTACTGGAGTCCTCTTCCACTCCTCCATGATGACATCACAGGGCAGGTGGCTTGTAGAGACCTTGGGCTCCTCCGCCTTCTCTTTGAGGATGCCCCACAGATGCTCAACAGGGTTTAGGTCTGGAGACATGCTTGGCCACTCCATCACCATTTTCACTTAGGAGTGTACTCACTTTTGTTGCCAGCGGTTTAGACATTAATGGCTGTGTGTTGAGTTATTTTGAGGGGACAGAAACATTTACACTATTATACAAGCTGTACACTCACTACTTTACATTGTAGCAAAGTGTCATTTCTTCAGTGTTGTCACATGAAAAGATATACAGAAATTTTACAAAAAATGTGAGGGGTGTACTCACTTTTGTGAGATACTGTACAATAAACTGTCTATTACATACCTTTAGTTATTTTGTAGTTACTAGCAACACATTTAATTGTGAAATATAGAAGCACTGGTGCGCTGCTACAGCTGGTTGATGGGGTATTGCAAGGGATAAAATGTAATAAATATGTGAAAAGCGAATTGCTGCTACCACCAAAATCAAGTACTCAAAATTTGAACAAAAGAATAAATAGTAATGTGAAGGTGGTGTGTTATTCTAAATAAAATGCATACAATTCATATTACAATCACTATACAAAATAAAAACTAAAGCCAAAATGCCACTGTGACACGAATATAAACAAGTAGATTAGTGCCAAATGTGCCCCGTGAAATCAATCCAAGAATAATGTAAAATGAATATACTCATAAGGTATAAATATCAAAATAGTGTGAAATGTTCTTCCAATAATAAAAAAGAAATCCGTAAATCACTTTAAACATGCAGTGCTTCTTCCACAAAAAACTTCAGTGCTCAATGTTCAAGATCCATCCACCTGCTATCCACATTTGAGAGCAATGCACGCTCACCTGCAGCACAATGGTAATGTACAGTATAAAGTAAACCAATCCACCTGGGGGAGTCCAATGGCTTCCCTTGAATTCTCCTCTAATTCGAATGGGAATGCTCCACCGTTGTATATAGGCAAATACAATGATTTTATAGTGTAGTATGTTTAAAAAGCATTTATTATTTAAAAAAACTTCATCCAAAACTTTCACATTTTGACAGGTAAAAAACAGCATGTGCAGCTTCAGCTCCCTGGCTGCCTGACAGGGATCATAGTGTAAACAGACAAGACTGACGTCAGTGGCTCCTCCTACGCGTTACGTCACTGGTCCCATGACTTCTGCATTTTGGGTACATTTGAACCAAGCAAGAACATTTTGAAAACCGATTCAGGTGAAAGACCCTACCTGCTGAATGAACACGCACATTCATCTTTTGGACCTGACAACAATACAGCAATACTATTCCTAGCTGCAGGTATTCTCATTCTCTAAATGGCCATAGATTGGATCCTGCAGAACCACCCTGTTTCTGTGCTCTCTGAAGCTTCAGCACCAGGCATTGAAACATGAGAGAGGGATGTAATCCTATCTGATTAAAGTTTTTATTGTTTGGTACATAAGTAGCCCGTGGCCTACTTTCCCACCCCTCCTCCCCCCTCTCTCTTATCCCCCTTCTCTCCCAGCTGCTCTCCCCTCTTCTTTCTCTTTCTTTTCTGCTTTTTGCTATCCTTTCACTTTCCTATAAGTTTTCTCCGACATTGGTTTTATGATGCAAGATGTTGTGTTATCATTATGTTTTTTCAGTCTTTTTATGACTGGGTATGACTTCGCACACACTGAGATGTTCAAGCACTCCTTGATATTGTTTCATAGCTACCTACCATATTTCATGTCGGATTGTACGGTCTATGTTCGGTTTTTCTTTGTCTTCTTGAAAAATTTTTCAATAAACAGAAATTAAACAAAAAAAAAAAACATGAGAGAGGGGTGGTGCAGCACAAAATAATGTGAAACAGCTGGTGCCCTATCTAGAAGCAGTGTTTGAAGCATGAAAAATCTGCTTTCAAATAATCAAAATCACGGGTTTCCAAACTTTCTAAACAAAGGGCCAGTTTACTGTATTTAAGAGTTTAGAAGGGCCGTGCTGTGGCCAATAGGGGTAGAAATTGTCCTGACATCAGTGGGAGTAAATAATGCCCCATCTTTAATATTAGGGGAGGAATGGTGCCCCATTTTTGATGTCACTGTTAGGAATTATGCCCCACTATTGGTGTCAGAAGGAGAAATAGTGTCTTAAATTAGTGGGAGAAATAGTGCCCCAATGGCCAGATAAAAGCAAGCAAAGGGCTGCATCTGACCCTAAGGCCCATGTTTGGTAAATACTGATCTAAATCATAGATTAACCATTTGACTGCCACATTAGGTTTGTGAATTTCTTGGCACTCAAGAAGATTCATGGCTGCAGCAGCATCTGTGAGCCTGTTAATGCTTTGGTCCCGGATTTTATGTAAAAGTGATCCGGGCTGCTGTAGAAGGTGAAGTCTTGTGCTTGATCGGCTGAAGCAGAGGGCAGTGAGGACATTGGGGGTTTAATAGACCCCTGATGTCTCCTTAAGAAGGAAACCTGCCCCCTGCCAATGCTATCACATATGGGGCTTGTTAACCCCTTATATTAGGTAATGCTGCAATTTTTGGGAGTGAAAGCAATAACTCTAGGGTCATCAGTCTGTGTAAACTCTAAACGGATGACCTGTAAAGGCATTTAAACCATCACTTTTGGACAATTCTGGATAACATTCTTTTATTGCCATTTCAAGGGCATGTGCAATTTTAAGGCTTGACAGGTTTGGTATCTATTTACTCAATTCAACTGCAACCCTATATTTTTGCAGGGATTGGATAGTATATTGTGTTTTTGTGCAATAAAGTGGTTGTAAAGGCTCAAGGTTTTTTACCTTCATGCATTTGTAGCCGGGCCGCACGGCTGTTATTGTTCAAAGTGTTATTGTTATTAAAGTTCTGAAAAGATAATGACTTTGGCATTATGGGAGATGTAGTACGGGAGGAACCAGGATCATAGATGGCTGGGAGAGAGAGAGAGACCCTTCTCCCAGGTAGCAATGGGACATGCGGAGCTTGCTGGGAGTGTCTACATTAAACGGGGGCGGGACTCCGCTTAGCTCTCTTGACTCAAGGACTGCGCACTGAAAAGAAGGGGAAGAGCTGCTGCAGATCGCAGGAACTTAGGCTGAGGCCTAGTGGCGGACACCGGAGTGAAGCCGGCGGTGTGAGTGAATGGAGGAGTCTCAGTGGTGCGGCCAAGCGGAAGGTTGCTGACAGGCGGACGGAGACTCTGAGAGGAGCGGGGCCTGGTTGCAGAGGAGAGCAGAGCTCCTGGTTTGGGTGAGAGACATCCAGTATTCACATCTCTATTAAACACAGACTCAGGGTGAATCAGGGCAGTACCACTAAACTGGGTACTTTCATAAGACCATACTGACACTCAGCAAACCACTGGACACTGCAGATATACATATAGTGTGAGGTGGGTGAATAAGGCCTCAAGCCCTTTATCCAGTCCCAGGCTGGTAATCTGTTGTGACGCATTAGGATTTATTACATTTGCTTCTCTGTGGATTACAACTATTGATTGCCTTGGGGAATTCAGTTCACCATTCTACCTTTATTGGATTACAAATACTTTCCTCTGATTGTTGGGAATTCCTTGCCGGTGAAGACAAGTGGGGCCTCACTCTACAGGAGACTCTTGCAATTCATCATAAAGAGGGCCCCTATTAGTACACAGAATGCACTCGTATAGTTGTTTTAATATTGTTATGTTACCTACTTTGCATCCAAGCTACCAAGTGTAGTCACTTTTATCGGTGGTCACTCTCTAATTACACCAGATTATTAACAAATGTCCCAGGCTGGTAATCTGTTGTGACGCATTAGGATTTATTACATTTGCTTCTCTGTGGATTACAACTATTGATTGCCTTGGGGAATTCAGTTCACCATTCTACCTTTATTGGATTACAAATACTTTTCTCGGATTGTTGGGAATTCCTTGCCGGTGAAGACAGGTGAGGCCTCACTCTACAGGAGACTCTTGCAATTCATCATAAAGGGGGCCCCTGTTAGTACACAGAATGCACTCGGATAGTTGTTTTAATATTGTTATGTTACCTACTTTGCATCCAAGCTACCAAGTGTAGTCACTTTTAATCGGTGGTCACTCTCTAATTACACCAGATTATTTTAAGTATTGTTATTGTTGCTGAACGCAATCCTCTAGCATACATATACATTTATTTGTGTATATGTATGTGTGGCCTGTGTTCTGGATCCTGAGTGCTGAACTAAAAGGCCTAAATCCTTGGTTGGGAATTCAGGATCTATTTCGGTAGCAACATTTGTGTTATCTCTAAATCTGTTTGCATATTCTTGTTCTTCATCAAAAGTCAAAAGTCTGATCAGCAGCACCTCCCTAATATTCACCTGAGCCCCATCTCAATCCAGCAATGTGCATGAGAGTCTCTGCTCTCCGGGGACTTTCCCACCTCCTTGGTTGAGAAAGCCATTGGCTCTGGCTGCTGTCAATCACAGCGAGTGAGCCAATGAGAAGAGAGAGGGGGTAGGGCCGAGCCACGGCTTCGTGTCTGAATGGACATGCAGAGCAGCGGCTCAGGTGCGAGCCTGCTCGGGTGCCCCCACAGCAAGCGGTTTGCTATAGGGGCACTTGGCAGGAGGGTAGAATCAGGTGTGCCAGCAGGGGACCCGAGAAGAGATGGACTTCAAAACTATGGGCAAAACCATTACACAAAGTATAACAAGTTTAGTTTTAAAAAAAGCTTTAATATAACTTTAAAATTAATTTTATTTAATATATTTGATAAACAGTTACGCACATATCGTGCGACATAAAAACTTGTAACTGCCACTATTTTATTTTTTACAGGGTCTGTGACTTCAAAAAACATATCATTGTTTGGGAGTTTTAGGTATTTTTCTAGCAAAAAATGCAGATTTTAATGCGTGAAAAACATAAAAAATGTTCTAGTAGAGAAGTGGTTAAAAGTGAATGGAAGTAGACACTCAGACCGTAGAATAGTTGCAGTTTTTAGACAGTGATTTCTGTTAGCCTTTTGATTTGTTTTTTGCTTGGAGTTTATAAAATGTATAAAATCCATCTGTCTGGTCCAAGTGTAACTGATAAAAGCAGCTAAAAAAAAAAAAAAAAAATTGCAGTTACTGTGCCATAACCCTTTTGTAAATTCACTTCATGGAGAAACACACCTTGACACACTGAAATATGATTGGTAATGAGAGAATGAAACCATAAATCAGCTGAATCAGCAAATATTCTGATTCTTTTAAAATGATCCATACAAACAAATGTTACCGATCTGCAGGCATTTAGACTATTTATGCATTAAGTTATTGCTTGGTTTCTGCACTGTATGATTCTCCAGACAGTAGACAGATCTGGTTGCAAATATCCAAGCATATCCAAAATGTAGTGGATTAGCAGTTCTCCTAATCTGACCATTAGCGATGATGATAACAAAATTGATTTTATCCCACAATAATAAATGATTTAAAAGTAACATTAAATGTATTTTGTTTTTCAGCAGAGTGATCACACAGTAGTAGTATGACCAATATTAGAAGGCAAACTGTTCCACGCTAAAGCTTAGCCCTTGTCTGTTATGTGTGAACAGCTGGATTAAGGCAGTAAAATGCACCATGACAACAATAGTAACTTTCCCTCACAAAAGGAATGTCAGCTGCTGTAAAGTGAAACTTAGATTCTAAAACAAATGTAGATGCATTCTTAAAAGCGCTTGTACAGCAGAATATCACATTCTTTAAAGATGTACTTTACACAGATGACATAGAAAAAGTATGGACACAAACTCATCACAGCGAGTAAAAAGGCTAAAGCATTCACATCAGTCTCTATTCCCAAAGAACATAGGATTTAAAGCGGGGTCTTCAAACTATGGCCCTCCAGTTGTTTAGGAACTACAATTCCCATCATGCTAGTCATGTCTGTGAATGTCAGAGTTTTACAATGCCTCGTGGGATGTGTACATATATTAGGGCTGAACGATAGTCGATGTGATATCGACTATCGTGCTGTGGGCATGGGCGATGGTCACATCACCGAAGATACAATGTAAGGCATAGGCATTAGGGAGGGAGAAGTCGGGATTCGGGAGGACTCACAGTGGTTGTAGCAGAACAGAGCCCGACATCCGTCCCACACGTTCAGTCTGCCTGCCTGCAGCTAGCCTAGTTCTCCAGCTGATGGTAATATGATCCTAGAGTGAGGAGCTCAGCTCCTCCCTGTAACCAATCAGCAGCTCCCAGCACACTGA
This sequence comes from Pelophylax lessonae, assembly GCF_965119305.1. Taxonomy (NCBI): domain Eukaryota; kingdom Metazoa; phylum Chordata; class Amphibia; order Anura; family Ranidae; genus Pelophylax; species Pelophylax lessonae. Next base: position 655,540,763 of record NC_138768.1, read on the forward strand.
CACTGAAGAACTGGAAACAAGCTTGTATTGTAACAGTTCAGAGTGAAGAGTCAAGTCAGTACGTGTGGGACTGGACAGATGTCATGTCAGGTTGTGTTCTTCTACCTCCTGCCACCACTGTGAGTCCCAACTGTGCCTAATCCACACTGACTGTCACTGTCAATCCCTACAATAACATTAACCCAGGCCTGCCCTGGCTGTATGGTGCAATCTGCAATTACAATCAGAAGAAGGCTGCGTTGCTGCAATACTTCCATGATTTCCTCACAATATATATCGTTGAAAAAAAAAATATCGCAATGTACTTTTTTTCCAAGATCGTGCAGCCCTATATATATATATATGTGTATGTATATATATATATATGTGTATGTATATATATATATATATATATATATATATATATATATATATAGCCAGGTGAAGAAATCCATTTAGGCATAATTAAGGCTGATGTACTATCTCTTTAATACCTGGGTCTAGGTCAAGAGGTTGGTGTGTTATATTGTGGGAAATGTAGTCCTGGAGCAAGTGAAGACTGGACAGCGGATTGGTTGGAAGGATACTCCCAGGGAACTGTGGGTTCCACAGGGACTGATGGGAGAGCCTATAAATTGTGGGCGGGACCAACGGTTCACTCTCTTACCTCGAGGACAGCGTGCTGTGTGGACAGAGGAAAGAGCTGCTGCGGAGGGCAGAAAAGGAGAGGCCACGGGCCTAGCTGGAGACACCTTGGAGAGGTGGCATGTGTCACGGAGAAGGGTGACAAACTGAAAGCAGAGACACAGAAGAGAGGCGGCAGGTGTTACCGGGAGGTAACCGGCCTGGTGTGAAGGACTGCAAAGCAAAGACACCAACGGATTGGGTGAGAGACATCGGATACATCAAATGTTGTAGCTGACAAATACAGTACCAGGACAGGCTTGTGACGCAGCACAAATACAGAGGGAACTTCTCTGCTATATAATGGTTGCCCTAGGACAGGGGTCCTCAAACTTTTTAAACAGGGGGCCAGTTCACGGTCCCTCAGACACTGTTGGGGGCCGGACTATAGTTTGAAAAAAAAATATGAACTAATTCCAATGGGGGGGGGGGGGGCGCAAACAGAAAAATGTAATAGGCACTGCTTTGCGGCAAAAAATGCTGTAAAAAATTGCGTGACTTTGAGGTCACAAAAGTGTGAAAGGGGCCTTTAGTAATCAAGGTATAGTGTGCCCCCATCAATGCATTCCATTCCATCAATGCAGAGTGGCCAGCGTGCCCCCATCAATGCAGAGTGACCAGCGAGCCCCCTGTCAATGCAGAGAGACCACAGCGTGCCCCCTTCAATGCAGAGACCAGCGTGTCCCCTTTCAATGTAGAGACCATCATGCCGTGCCCCTTCAATGCAGAGAGACCAGTCAGCTTACCTGCAGCGACGGCTTCTCCTCAGTCCCCCGGCGTCTCCTCGAGTCCTCCTGCCTCCTCCTCGGCCAATGGCATGAGCTCTCCTTTCGGCCAATAAGGAAGCGGGTCTCGGACCAGCTCCCCGATTGGCCAGGAGGAGGATCAGTAGCGAATTTTCATTCGCTATTGTCACACAAATGGCTGCGCCTCGGGTTCACCCTTTTCCAAAGCCTATTAGAGCCTCTAGCTCTAATTAGGTGAAAAAAAAAAAACATGAATGATACATCCCGGCCGGCCGGCGGGCCGGGTTCAGGACCCTGGCGGGCCACATGCGGCCAGCGGGCCATAGTTTGAGGACCCCTGCCCTAGGACTCTGCAGTTTGTAATAGTGTGTGGCAGACCAGAAGGCCTTAATAAAAACACATGCCAGCTTTTAGACTGAATACATCCTAGACAGAGCTTGGATAGCAATATCTCTTACTTATTGGATTGCAAATATTTCCCTTTCTTACACTGGATTACAAATATCATTCTTGGAATGATTAAAGAGCTTCACTGCTGGCGAAGATAAGCAAGGCCTTGCCCAGAAGGAGATTCATATAATCCATAAAAAACGGGGCCCCCTATAGGTGCACTCTATTAGGATATATTGTATTACAGTGTTAGAGCAGCTGAGCTAAATCATACTGCATCGATTATTCGGCAAAACCCTAGTAATATTTGTTTATATCTGTCTGGTCACTCTCACATCTTTAAAGAAGGAATAATCTATTGAAGTACCAACAAATATATTGTTCCTCATTCAAAGTATTAATATATTTACAGCTGTTTATTGGGACTCTTCGGCCCTCTTTGACATTGGGGTTTTAGGATTTAGAGACTCAGCTTGGTTACCTTTGCCTATATTGTTTGTTTGTATTAAACTTACAATTGTTTCTTTTCTGCAAAAATACAGTAAAACTGATCTTTCTTCGATGAACCTTTGTTGTTGACTATTTACTCCAGTGGTTCTTAACCTGGGTTCGATTGAACCCCAGGGGTTCGGTGGGTCAGTCTCGAGGGTTCGGCACACCCTCCGCTAGTACCACTTCGCTGTCAGGGACTATTTCTCCAGTTTCGGGCATGTCCTTCCGCTCCCGCTCCGCGCCATCATCATGGAAATACATAACATCCAGTGGCGTAGCGTGGGGGGTGCAGGGGGGGGGGGGGCGGCCGCACCAGGCGCAACATCTGGGGGGACGCATCCGCTCTGCAGTGTCATGTCACTCACTCTTTCATGATAGGCTGGCCGCCGCCGCCCGCTGAGTCTGCTCGCACTCGCAGCTCTCTCTGCCCCTGGCTCACTCTCACTGCTGGCTGTGCAGCTCGGCTCCCGGCCGAATCCGATCCAGCCGGAGCCGGCGTCGCCCACTGTGGAGTGGTGGGGGGGGGAGCCAGGCCAGGCGTGTGGTGCGGAGAGGGACTGTCTGCAGGAGGGACTAACCCGTGCAGCGGCCGCCCAGCGCAGCGCGGGAGAGAACCACCAGGCCAGGCAGCCGCAGCAGCAGAAGAAGCCGGCAGGTGAGAGGCCAGAGAGCCAGTGGTAACAGTGGTGCTGCAGCCTGCAGGAGGAAAACCTAGCCTGTGATCGGGAGTCGGGACACAGGAGAAAAAAGGTAGAACTGGAGTAGTACTGGCTGTACTAGTCTAGTGACTGACTGTCTGACTGACTGTGTGAGAAGCCTGAGAAGACTATGTAAAGGGGATCTATTTTATGGGGAACCTGGCCTGCTGTAAGGGGGGAGATCTAAATGGGGGACGGGACCTCACCTCACCCTGGCCTGCTGTAAGGGGGGATCTATATGGGGGACATGATCCCCCATATAGATCCCCCCTTACAGTAGGCCAGGGTGAGGTGAGGTCCCCCATATAGATCCCCCCCTACAGCAGGCCAGGGTGAGGTTAGGTCACTCTGGGGTCCCCCATATAGATCCCCCCTTACAGCAGGCCAGGGTGAGGTTAGGTCACTCTGGGGTCCCCCATATAGATTCCCCCCCTACAGCAGGCCAGGGTCCGGACCTCACCTCACCCTGTCCTGCTGTAAGGGGGGAGATATATATGGGGGATGGGACCTCACCTCACCCTGGCCTGCTGTAAGGGGGGATCTATATGGGGGACCTGGGATCTATATGGGGGACCTCATCCTGGCCTGCTGTAAGGGGGGATCTATATGGGGGACCAGGTCCCCCATATAGATTTGCCTTACAGCAGGCCAGGGTGAGGTGAGGTCCCGTCCCCCATATAGATCTCCCCCCTTACAGCAGGCCAGGGTGAGGTGAGGTCCCGTCCCCCATATAGATCCCCCTTACAGCAGGCCAGGGTGAGGTGACATGAGACATGATAATGACATGAGAGTGGCACTTGCCAAGATAAAGCCGCGCATTTCTGAACTAGTCTCTGAAAGACAACAGCAGAAGTCACACTAATTTGCAGTAAATATTCATTATTATGTTTTTGTTTTTGTGTGAAAATCATGTTTTAATGGTTTTGTTCTTTGGTCTTAATGGTTTTGTTCATTTTGTGCACCTATGTATAAATATATACCTAAAATAATATATACCTATGTTTTGAATTTGAAAAAATCATATTTTTTTTTTCTAATTAAGAAGGGTTCGGTGAATGCGCATATGAAACTGGTGGGGTTCAGTACCTCCAACAAGGTTAAGAACCACTGATTTACTCGCTATGTCGGAACCCATAGTGTCAGTCAGGTTGGAAGGGACTCAGGGTCCAGGAAGTGAGGAGGATCTGAACACAATAAGCAACCCCTGTGGGGGCAGTGCTACATATATATATATATTACATACTGCTCAAAAAAATCAAGGAACACTATGAAAACACATCAGATCTCAATGGGGAAAAATATCATGCTGGATATCTATGCTGATATGGACTGGGCAAAGTGTTAGGCATAAAAGGATGCCACATCATTTGATGGAAATTGAATTCAGCCCTCTGTAGGTTGATGAAGACACCCCAAAAATCAAAATGAAAAAATGATGCAGCAGGCTAATCCATTTTGCTGCAATTTCATTTTCATCTCAATTTTCATTCAATTTTGAAGCGACGTGATACTTACACTTCATGTTTTGATAGTGTGAACAGCACTGTGTTCTGGCGTTTGAGGGGCATTTTTGATGTCTCTCAAATGCCTGCTTTTAATACAAGTGTGAACTTAAGCCTTAGGAGCAAAGTTACATTTTACACAACAAAATCCTAATTAAACAAGAATTCAACTACAGAGGAGTCTAATTATTCATTAAACAAGTGTTCAGCAGACAGTTGAATAAAGGGGCGTTACTTAAAGAAAACCCCTTCCCATTTCTTGCTGTCAACAATGGCACCACATGGAAGAGAAATGTCACAAGTCCTGAGAAAGAAAAAAATTTCTTTACACAAGAAAGTGAAAGCTACAAGAAGATCAGCAAAGCTTTACTTATCAGTCAGAATACTGTAGCATAAGTGATACAAAAATGTAACAAAGATGGAACTGCAACCATCTTACAAAGGTGTCAAGGTCGACCACGGAAGGTAACACCTCGGCGGGAGCGTCTTCTGATGAGAAGGGTTGAAGAAAATCAACCATGAAAATCAACTATGCAAGTTCACTGCAGTTAGCTGAAGAAGTAGAAAGCCAGACTGGGATGATGACACAATACAGCAAACACTGCAGAGGCATACACAGCCCCCCTGGAAATTGCCAGGGCCCATGCTGGAAAAAGAAGAAGACTGGGACTCTGTACTCTGGAGTGATGACACCAAGATAAATGTTTTTTGAACTGATGGCTTCAATACTGCATGGTGTCGCAAAGGTAAGGAGTACAAAGAAAAATGCATGATGCCTACAGTGAAAAATGGTGGTGGCAGTGTCCTTCTGTGGGGCTCCATGAGTACTGCTGATGACGGGGAGCTGCATTTAATTGATGGTATCATGAATTCACAGATGTACTGCTCTATCTTAAAAGAGAAGATGCTACCACCACTCCATGCCCTTGATCCTCGTGCACTTTTCTAACATGACAATGATCCAAAACCATCTAAGGCCACTGTTGCATTTCTGAAAGTGGTTCAGTGGCCAAGTTTGTCTCCTGATCTGAACCCAATCGAACACCTATGGGGAATTCTGAAGAGACAAGTTGAGCATTACTCTCCATCCAGCATTCAAGCTCTAAAAGTTCTTGAAGAAGGGAAAAAGATAAATGTTGCAATATGTCGCCAACTTGTTCATTCCATGCCTAGAAGACTTGGTGCGGTCTTTAAAAATCATGGAAGTCATACAAAATACTAGATGTAGTAGTTTTCGCTGTGGGCTGTATTCATTTTTGCATCAACTAATTTGAGTAAAACTAAAGATTTTGTAATCGAAGTTACTGTATATACTCGAGTATAAGCCGAGTTTTTCAGCATGTTTTTCCATGCTGAAAAAGCCCCCCTCGGCTTATACTCGAGTCACAGTCTGACTTACCTTTTCCCCGGGCAGTGCGCATGCGCCGCCTCCGCTCGGGGAAAGCCCGTACACGTTCGGCTATTCCCGGGCAGATGGCGCATGTGCAGTGACGTGTTGCCACTGGGTGGCACCATTTTTAAATGTAAGGCGGAAAGGTAAGTGAGACTCCTCCACAGCACTGCAGGTAAAGGTAAGTGAGACTCCTGTACCATGCCCGCAGCACTGCATCTCCTGTACCATCAGTGCCATATCTGTGCCATGCCTCTCCCATCTGTGCCATGCCTGTACCATCTGTGCCATGCCTGAACCATCTCCTGTGCCATGCCTGAACCATCTCCTGTGCCATGCCTGAACCATCTCCTGTGCCATGCCTGTATCATCTCCTGCACCATGCCCACAGCCCTGCATCTCCTGTACCATGTCCGCAGCCCCTGCACCATGCCCGCAACCCCTGTTTTGGGTCTCATGGTTGACCAGTTGGGTCAAGTAGCTGCTGCATTTCCCACCCTAGGCTTATACTCGAGTCAATACGTTTTCCCAGTTTTTTTGTGGTAAAATTAGGTGCCTCGGCTTATATTCGGGGTCGGCTTATACTCGAGTATATACGGTAGATTATTAACCTTACTTTCATGTAAACAAATCTTCTATAGAACTCAGTTTTGTCAAAATTTTGAAAATTGTTCATTGAAATATTGATTAAAATCTTACTTTTCAAAAGGGGTGTACTCATTTATGCTAATTTTGCAGAGGTGTTGAGGTTTGTGCCTGTTTTAGCCTTAAAATGCCCCACCATCATGCCGCAACTGCATGCATTGTGCTTGATTGTGGTACTTCCTCATTCGCTTAAATGGGTTGCACTGGGTAGGGGTACTGCCTGCCAAACACAACAAAATCCTTTTTGCCACACGTGAAACAATGCATTCTGGCCATACACATTTTCCAGGCTAAGGAGCGAGTCTGGGGGGCTGTAAAAACAAACTGTTCATTCACATGGTTTTATCCCCCCCCCCCTCCCCTTCCCCCCCATTCCCAATCTGAACAAGTTCTTAGAGCAAATTGCTATTTGTTTGTTCATCATGTACAGATAAACTGTATATTTGACAAGGCTATGTTTGCACAGCTCTCTGGAAAGGGAGATGTTAATGAAATTGAATTCCACTCTTGTACAAAGTTCAGAAATAAAAAACACTTCATTCTTTCAAAACTTGGCTACTGTGTATAAAAAAAAGTAACAATATTATATTTTTAGTCTTTTCTTAGCATAAAAGCAGCAATACCAAATCTTTTTTTCTGACACAATGCCATGATGACAAATTACAGAAGAGTGGATTAAAAAAAAAAGCTAAAAATGCTTGAAGGGAGCATAAGGCATCGCGTTTAGGAACGGAGACTGCTACTTGTAGGAGTGATTTTTCTAGCAATTAACTTTAAAAAGCTTTCTATTTCAACAGTTTCCATACAAAACGAAGCATGCACACAATGGAACATTTTACTAATACATCATAAAAAGAAAGTGTCAACAAAATGATGAGCAAATATAGGGTGGATAATTTGTGCCATGTTTTAGAGAAGGGTTGGGACTGTGAAAAAGAAAACACTCAAAAACAACTTTAGTGTAACAGCTACAGAATACGCAGAAAATGACAAAAACTGCATTATAGTACAAAGCCTATACTCAGTTACTGTCTCACAGGAACCTTATAATGGCAATCTAGCTTTATTGTTGTTTCCCTTAAATGTTTTCTCCATGTCAATTCAGGAATATACAGCTAAGAATCTCTGAGCAATAAACCATCCAACAACGTGCACTGGATACCTTCACTGCCATTGTGCTATTGCTGGGTGTCCATTGCATCCCTGTACCTTTAACCACTTAAGCCCCGGAAGATTTTACCCCCTTCCTGACCAGGGCCTATTTTGCGATTCGGCACTGCGTGACTTTAACGGACAATTGCGTGGTCGTGCGACGCTGTACCCAAATGAAATTGACGTCCTTTTTTTCCTACAAACAGAGCTTTCTTTTGGTTGTATTTGATCACCTGTGTGATTTTTTGATCATGCGCTATAATCAAAAAAAGAGCGTAAATTTTGCAAAAATAACAATATTTTTCACATTTTTTATATGAAATTCCCCCCCCCCAAAAAAATGTAAAAATCAAATTTTTTTAACATTTTAGGCCAATTTGTTTTCTGCTACATATGTTTGGTAAAAAAAAAAAGATCGCAAAAAGCGTATTTTGATTGGTTTGCGCAAAAGTTATTGCATTTACTAACTAAGGGAAAGATTTTTGTCATTTTTATTGTTTTTTTTTTTAACGAGTAATGGCGGCGATCTGCGTTTTTTTTTCGGGACTGCGACATTGCGGCGGACAGATCGGACCCATGACTGACATTTTTGACACTTTTGGGGGTACCAGTGACATTACTACAGTAATCAGTGCTATACATATGCACTGTTACTGTAAAAATGACACTGGCAGGGAAGGGGTTAACTTTATTTGAGAAGGAGGGCTTAAGTGTGTCCCTAGGGGCGTGATTCTTACTGTGATTGGATGTGGCTGTGTGTGTAACAGCACAGATCTACGGTCCTACATAGCCGGACCGTATGATCTCTGCTGTTACACAGGGGAGACTGACAGGCGGCTTTGTTTACATTAGCCGCCTGCCTTTCTCCCAGTGTAACCGACGATCGCGAGTGACCGAGGGACATCGGGACATCGGGACATCGGGACATCGGGACATCGGGACATCGGGACATCGGGTCCGCCGGACACTCGCGCGGGGAGGGGTCCGTGAGCGACCGGTAGCGTGCCTCCAGCGGCGCGCGCGCGTGCTCGCTCCCTAGTGCCTCACAGGCATACCTGCCCTTAATCCATCTAATATTATATATGTGCACCAACTCTGGGGATTCTCAAATTATAGAGTAAGGTCTGCAGTACACTGGGGTGCTGTGATGTGGCCTCTGCAGCTTATACATATATTTGCAAACTCCTAGGTTTTATTGTGAAGGGTAAGGGTCAATTCTGTTTGTTGCAGGCTGGCTGGTAAGTGAGCTGGGAATTTTTGTTTGTTTTTTGATAATACACCATTCAAGCCAGTGCCCCACCATACAATCATCTTATGACTGACAACACGTTCCAAAAAAAAAAAAAAAAAATGTGAAGCTTTGTTATCCAAAACAGTTTGCTTGAATGGCTTTGAGGGAGGTGGACTAGTGTTATGTCATACAGGAAGATTAGGTCCCCATGTATTGAAAGAGATCTGATGCTGTATCTGTCCCCCCGTCACCTCTAACACTGAGAACCGAGTGCTCAAACACCGCCGATCACTGGGTTCTAACAGCTCCCTGAGCAGAGAGCTAGTGACTGTCAGTCAGAAGCTGTCTGCTGTCTGCCCCCCCCCCCCTCCGCCCACTATAATTCTGGGCTGTAGAGGGGGCAGGACACTGCCAGGTCAGGCATTAAGCGGCTCGCTTCTCGGCCTTTTGGCTAAGATCAAGTGTAGTATCTGTTCTTATCAGTTGGTATGGGCCTTAGCTAGTACCAGTATGACCGAAACCCGGAGCGCTCTGAGTATTGAGGTATGGGAAGTAGGTCATCTGGGAAAGCATGTGGGGCCCGCCGCCTTCTGATTCGAATGGGTTGAACTGTCCTAACCAGTTTGAAGGGAGCAGGAAAGCCGGTCTGGAGGGTGAGCCCGGTGGAACTGCTCCTGGATGTAATGGGCTGAGGAACAGGATGGCGAGGGGAGGGCTTTCTCTCCTGGGTTTTGATCTGGCTTGCTTGTGGGCCTGTCCCCAGTTGTAGGTAAGCTCTCTCTAAGCTGTCCAGGTTCTGAGGTCTGCTGGTGGGGATAGGCTACGCTCGGTCTGGCCGGGGGCTGAGATAGAAAAAGCCCGTAGTGTAAGTGCCCCTGGGGTGGCAGCCCAGGGGTGCCTTAATTTCTCACTGGTGAGGGGCAGCTCGCTGTGAGTTCTTTTGGCACCTTGGTCACTGCACTATGCACACCTTTTTCACACCTGCCTCTTGGGACAGGCCTTTTGGCTTGCACCAGAGGAATTTTTTATTCCGGCTGGAAGGCCTGCCTTGGTTCCTCACATGGCACCATTGCACTTTCCCCACTTCCCCTTCCCCACTTCTATGTTTTGTTTGTCTTTTTCTTTGGAGTCCGTCACCTGCACTGTCACCTTTGTTTTCTTTATTTGCACAGACTGGAGTGTGTGGGTCCTCGGGCCCTGCCTTAAGTCTTGGGAGGGGGTGGATATGGCCTTTTGGCTTAGTTCGCCCTCTCCCATGGGGTCTCCCTTCGGGGGAGCCCTACTTAGTACTCGGTGGGGGCTGTTTCGGCAGTCCCCCTGAAGAACGGGGTCTGTCTGGTTTCGGCCAGACAGACCATGAGTACCTTATGTCCCTGCCAGGAGCCTTGCGCCCCGGGGGATAGAGGTTTCGGGTCCTACCTCTTCGGAGGGAAGACCATACGTTGTCGCACACCCTGTGCTTTTTTGTGTTACTCACTTTGTGTGTGTGCACTTTTTTATGCACCGGGTGGAGTCTTTTGAGTGTGTTGCACACGCTACGGGCTTTAAAAAAATAAAAAAAAAATTAAGCGGCTTGCTGAGAGGCTGAGCCATATGCCGGTCCAGGCCTGTGGGTGGATCCCGACTCCATTGTCATGATCTTGGCCGAGCCTGGACCGGCTCTGTGACATCAGCCAACAGCGGGCTTTAGCAAACGGGTCACAGGAGTGCAGAACAAACTGCCCTACTATGATCCACAGGAGAAGTACAGCCAAACAAGCACTGGCTGTACTTCCTTTTTAAGAAAACTTTATGAGGGAGCATAACATTTAATTCAATATACCTCTATGACTGATTGCTTACAGAAGAAAGTCAGAAGCACAATGGGCAGAGGATAAACATAGTGGGTCAAGGATGGATGTGGAAGGAAGCTGGATTGGATAGAATATTATAGAAATCAAAAAAAACTGGGCAAAGTGTAATTTTTAGGTGTCCCAGCCAGCAAACCCATCCACTCCTCTGTTCAACTCCACATTGGTTGTACAATTTCTTGCCTACTAAACCCTACAGTCTATCTCCTCCACCACCAAAGAATAAGACAAGATGAGAAAACAAATCATGCAGTACCCTTTTTAGAATCAGAAAAGCATACAAGCCACAAGTTTGCAATTACATTAAAAAGTGCTTATTACTGGTACTGAATCCACCCTCTCACTGTACAGCTAGGAACATTCCTCCATGCCCCACTTCTTGTTAGACCTTGGGCCTGTGTTCTATTTGGTGGAAGTGAGCTCCTGTCCGGGACAGGGAATGATGGTATAAGTTCTTGATATGCAAATGTGTGTAGGGTATTGAGTTGTATTTTTAGCAGGACTTTTTTTCAGCTGGAACTTGGTGGAACTAAGTTCCACCACCTCTGGCTCAGACCCTCTGCTCCACACTCACCACTATCACTGGTAAACACAGAAGTCCAACTTCAGTGTTTACCAGTGATAGCTTGTCTCCCAGCGGCTCCCACAGATTGAATCTCCTGAGCGGATCCAACTGAGTTTAGGATGGGGACAAGGGAGATGCAGGTGCTCAGGGTGCATTACAGATGCCAACACCCCCACTGCATTATCTCCCTGCAAGTGAGGAGTATCCACCTACAGTGTGTGGGGAGGTGCTAGAGCTGACTGGGTGCTTCAGCCTAATACAGCAACAAAATTAAGACATGTGGAAGATGGTGGCATACAGAGGTCAGAGCTGAAGAGGGGTGAAAGTGAGATGTGGATGGGTGATGCAGAGGTAAGCAGAGGTGGAAGAAGGCTGAACTCTGCAAACTGTGCTTAGAGCACCTCTAAAGTCTGCACTCTGTATGCAAAGCACCCCTGAACTCTGCACTACGTACATAGCAAACCCCAGAACGCTGCACATAGTGCACCCCTGAACTCTGCACTGTGTACATAGCAAACCCAGAACTCTGCACGTAGGGCACCCTGCCTGAACTCTGCACTCGGTATTCCTGGTATTGTATCTGTAGCCCTGGTATTTAAAGCCCCTTTAATACCCTCCCAGTGTAAGTGAAATTTGACCACACCAACAACTTGATGCGATTTAGAGGGTGTGTGTGTGTGGGGGGGGGGGGGGGTTAGGGGGTCGTGGTTGAGTTCCTGCACCTATTTTCTGAGGAAAAAAAGCTTTGATTTTTAGGAACTTAATTTGTAGCTCTGCACCCATCCTTTTAAATGTAAATGTACTGGTAACCCAAAAGGGGGTACCGTTTACTGCTCAGCATCTTAGTTGGGGGAAACAAACTTTCTTTTTAGGAAGTGCAGGAAAACATAATTACTAGGTGTATGATGTGCATGAATACTCGTCTTTGCTATGGTATGTTCGGTAGCTCTCAGTATTGTACAGAGCAGCTTTTCAACATATGTTTCAAACTGTACAAGAGAGTGGGAGTAACAGAAGAAGTAAGTTCCTTCTTTCAGTGCTGATACATGGGACCTGTCTCCTGACACAATTAAGTCACCTCATAGTGGTGTGGCAATTTATTAGACATCCTACACAAGCTGAACTATCAGTCACTGCGACACACTGATTTACGACAAAACCCTGCACAACCAGGTGCTGCTGCCTTTTAATATTAAGAAAAATATTATATCTTCATGATATGATCTATTCCCACTGAGAAAAAACAAGTTGCCAAGCTAGCTGTTTTTTCATAAAATTTGGAGAGAAAAAGATATGCATCACTCTTGTAAGAAAAATAATGTATTAGTTTTCTTTCATGTGAGTAACAGCTTAAAACTTACTTAAATCAACCAAATACAACTATTTAAATTAAACCCAAAATGGCTAAAAAAATATTCAGTAGATACTATAAGATTCTGGATCAAACCTTCCCTTCCCCGATAAGCCAACCAAAAGGACCACCAGAGGTCCCAGAAAACATTTTGACATAGAGAAAGTACACACACCCTAACACAGTACAGTACATGTTGACTGAGCAAATTATCGCCATGCACATGGGGGTCACCAAATTTCCAAAAGTCAAAATTTGCAGACGTTCCATAGGGAGCTTCAAAAACCTTGTCACAACATGGAGTGGAATATGTAAAATAAAATCAGGAAGACTAAATGCTTATTATCACTTTTTTGCCCAACACAGGTATCATCTAAAATGTATTTAAATAACAGTAGTAGTTTACAGCATCTCACATTTTTGTAAATATTTTATTATATCTTTTAACGATATGATGTTAAGATTTCTGTAAGACGTGGGATGCTTCCCAATGACCACAAATGTAAGAAATATTCTTCCCACTCACCATCATGCTAATGCACCATGAACTCTAGGTATAGTAAATATTAGCAGGGGTTCCCCGAAATCGGAAACTTATTTTAAAGGTTCCTCCTGCTACAAATGTTGAGAAAGGCTGGTATATACAGTATCTCACAAAAGTGAGTACACCCCTCACATTTTTGTAAATATTTTATTATATCTTTTCATGTGACAACACTGAAGAAATTACACTTTGCTACAATGTAAAGTAGTGAGTGTACAGCTTGTATAACAGTGTAAATTTGCTGTCCCCTCAAAATAACAACACACAGCCAATAATGTCTAAACGGTTGGCAACAAAAGTGAGTACACCCCAAAGTTAAAATGTCCAAATTGGGCCCAAAATGTCAATATTTTGTGTGGCCACCATTAATTTCCAGCACTGCCCTAACCCTTTTGGGCATAGAGTTCCCCAGAGCTTCACAAGTTGCCACTGGAGTCCTCTTCCACTCCTCCTCGACGACATCACAGAGCTGGTGGATGTTAGAGACCTTGCACTCCTCCACCTTCCATTTGAGGATGCCCCACGGATGCTCAATAGGGTTTAGGTCTGGAGACATACTTGGCCAGTCCATCACCTTTACACTCAGCTTCTTTAGTAAGGCAGTGGTCGCCTTGGAGAGGTGTTTGGGGTCCTTATTTTGGAATACTGCCCTGCGGCCCAGTCTCCAAAGGGAGGGGATCATGCTCTGCTTCAGTATGTCACAGTACATGTTGGCATTCATGGTTCCCTCAATGAACTGTAGCTCCCCAGTGTCGGCAGCACTCATGCAGCCTCAGACCATGACACTCCCACCACCATGCTTGACTGTAGGCAAGACAGACTTGTCTTTGTACTCCTCACCTGGTTGCCACCACACACGCTTGACACCATCTGAACTAAAGAAGTTTATCTTGGTCTCATCAGACCACAGGATATGGTTCCAGTATTCCATGTCCTTAGTCTGCTTGTGTTCAGCAAGCTGTTTTCTAAAGATGATACACAAGAAACCCACGCTGATCGGCTTGCGCTGAAACACACAGCCACAAGTGGCCATACCAGGGCTGCATTCGGGAGAAACAAACCCAGATCTTTTTTTCATTATTTGCTTTTGTTGTTTTGGCTTTTATTTGCACGAAACTGTGTATATATTTTTGCCCAATTGGGAATAAAAATATTTAAAGGATATCACACTATTTGGAGCTCCTTTTTTCTATATCTTTTTTGGCACGTGGGGAGAGGAGACAGAGGGAGATCCTACCACTTTATCCACCTGAAGCAAGCCAAAAAGACCTTTTAGCCTGGACGGCTATACAAGCCTGATTGGTCATGGTGCTATAAGGCACATATGACCCACAACGTCTGGTAAGTGATTGAATCTTACCTTTGTCACAGTGATACCACAAAGATTAGGATTATTACTGAGTGGACAGAGTAATCATCGCGCTGAGCACTTACACTTTTTGTCTGGAAGTTTGCACAAAGGACTCACTTTATAATATATATTTATTGGACTTTTTTGAACTTTGAAATTTTATATTTATTAATGGTATACGGAATATGATCTATTAATTTATTATTTTACACATTATATTTGTTATATATTAATTTTATGAAGTTTAGTATATTCACTCTTATTGCAATTATTTTAAAGCAAGCGCTATAGGTAGCCTTTTAGACTACTTACCTGCATACAATTTTAATTTCTATAGCAGCTGCTACGAACACACACAATATACTTATCCACCAAATTTTATTCACAAAAATATTTTTATTATATATTATTTATTTCACATATTTATAAATCAAACACGTGGCGCGGGGCATATACACTAGTATATTCCTTACACACGATGCACAAGAAAGCTCGCAGAGGCTTCCTTCTGGGACAACAGCCATGCAGACCAATTTGAAGCAGTGTGTGGCATATGGTCTGAGCCCTAACAGGCTGACCCCCCCCCCCCCTTTCCCTTCAACCTCTGCAGCAATGCTGGCAGCACCCATATGTCTATTTCTCAAAGACAACCTTTGGATATGACGGTGAGCACATGCACTCAACTCTTTTGGTCGACCATGACGGGGCCTGTTCTGAGTGAAACCTGTCCTGTGAAACCACTATATGGTCTTGGCCATCGTGCTGCAGCTCAGGTTTAGGGTCTTGGCAATCTTCTTATATCCTAGGCCATCTTTATGTAGAGCAACAATTCTTTTTTTCAGACCCGCAGAGAGTACTTTGCCATGAGGTGCCATTTTGAACTTCCAGTGACCAGTACAAGAGAGTGAGAGCGATAACACCAACTTTAACACACCTGCTCCCCTTTCACACCTAAGACCCTGTAACAGTAACGAATCACATGATACTGGGGAGGGAAGATGGCTAATTGGGCCCAATTTGGACAGTTTTACTTAGGGGGTACTCACTTTAGTTGCCAGCGGTTTAGACATTAATGGCTGTGTGTTGAAGTATTTTGAGGGGCCAGCAAATTTACACTGTTTTACAAGCTGTACACTCACTACTTTACATTGTAGCAAAGTGTCATTTCTTCAGTGTTGTCACATGAAAAGGTATAATAACATTTTAATTAAAATTCTTTATAAAAATGTGAGGGGTGTACTTACTTTGTGAGATACTGTAGTCTTAGATGTGGTGACTGCATTCATTTTTTTTCAAGGTTTTTTTCCTTTATATTCACCTAGTGATTCTGCCAGTAACACTTCCTGACCTAGGGTGACCAGGCTCACTCACTGTACTGTACCAGGACAAAAAAAAAAAAAAGGCCAGGACTACATAAAACCTCCTCCTCTTCTCCACAACATAATGTGGAAGGGTTCTGTACTCGATAGATTGGAACATTGTAATTCAATAGAATGCAGCACAGAGAACACAGAAAATGAATAGCGGGTAAGATGTTTGACAGGTTTTTCCTGTACACATCAATGTACAGATTACATAGTAAGCCAGATAAAAAGAAAAAAGAAACAAGCCAATCTAGTTCAATCAATAATGGGAAAAAAAGAACTATAAATGACGATGATCCAGAGAAAGACAAAAACCCATGGTCCTTTCTGCTCCAGCTGAGGAAATATCATTCCTGAGCCTCCAAAGCAATCAGATATTCCCTGGATCAACAATCCGTGGTGTATAAATTTGAATCTCCAATTATCCAAAATACAGTCCATAGTCATATCAAAAGGAAACAAAGAAAAAAAATGATGTTAGGGTTTCCATACCCATTAAAGAGGATTGTATGTTCACCCTTAAAGCAAGTCTGTGGCCTGGTATAGACATTCAAGTATTTACATAATGTTTGCTAGCAAAACCAAAAATGCATTTAAAATAAGCCCCAACTTACCTCTTTAGCAGCAGGCATCGTAGAAAAATGTAGCCTCAAATTTCACAGCACATGCACTGAAGTAGCTCAAGTCATTTACTCAGGTAATCCAGCTCCCCCTCTCAGTAGTCTTCCAGCTTTCTAATTTCAAATGTAAGTAGAAAGGAAGGCCTGCAGAGTAAACTGAGCTGCTGAGAGAGGTGGCTGAGAAGACTTCAGCACTTCTGATGTGAATTTCGAAGATGCTTTACTCCACAGTAGTTGTAGCTACATAGGTCAGTGTTTACTTGTTTTAAAGCTAATTTATGGATTGGTATGAATAGCTTAAGTTGTTACACATTTTATCAAATAGGTTTTGTGGCTTTCTGAAAACAATAGCTGGTAGTGTAGATTTCTCCATCCACAAAGTAACCATGGATGGGGGAATAGATTAAATCCCTTTTTTCAGCCTGCAGGCTGAACAGGATTAAATCAAGCAGTCTGTGGCCAGCTTCAGAGTTGTCCTCAAATTATGTAAAGCCAAATAAGGGGACAAACGTGAAACTATACTTAGTAAGCCTGTACAATTATGGTAATTTAAAAAGGAATTTTATTTTCATTATAAGCCCAATCTTGACACGTTAACTTTAAAGAATAAGCTCACCTTTTCCAGAAAATAGCCTATGTTGTCAAGGGTCTCAGTAGATATTCAAAATCTGTGCATTTATAAAATTTCTATTACTTTTATTGTTTTACCTGTAGGCCATTTGGGTCCCCTTATAGCAAAAAAAAAACTCCTAGCTAGCAACCCTCATGTTCTTCCTTGTTGCACAAAAACTGTTTTCATTCCTACAAAGTTCTAGCAACAAATCAGGATATGGGGGGGGTTGCTAACTAGGACCTTTTTTAGCCAGGCTTCTGAGGGAACCCAAATGGCCCACAGGTAAAAAAAAAAAATTAAAAAAGTATGGCCATTGCTTATTTTGGCCCCAGTTCTCCTATGGATCACAGGAGTGCAGTTCATTTTACAGTCCTGTGACCCATTTTTAGCCAACTGTCGGCTGACATCACTTAGCCAGTCCAGGCTGGGGAAAGATCCCATCTTTATAGCTGGGATACACCCAGATCCCTGGACCGGCAGCTGGCTCAGCCTCTCAGCTGCGCCGCTGGGAGACTGAGCCAACCGAGCCCCCCTTCCCCCACACACAGTGAGCGCTGGAGGGGCAGAGCAGAGAGCGGTGACTGACAGTCACCAGCTCTCTGATCAGAGTAGAGTGGAGAACTGAGTGATCAGCTTTGTTTGATCGCTCAGTTCTCCGTGCAGAGATAGGATCAATGCTGCATCCACCTTGGTGAGTATGAAGTGTTTTGTTAACCCCATACTCCTCTTTTAACGATCAGTTTACAAAGTTGTACAGAGTTTTAATGTCTGCTGGGCCCATGACTGCATAGGCTATTTTCTGTAAAAGATGAACTTGGCCTTTAATGCTTATTCTTGTTGTGTGGAAACAAACATGTAAATGTGTGCCTATTGCCTTGCATTAGATCATAAGGGCTGAATTATCTTTTATCATTACATTTGCCAGGAAAGAAAAGGTAGCTGAATTTTCTTGCACATTCAGTACACTTTGTTCAAAAATGACATCTCATAACAATGTTATAATTTCTGCAATGTTACTGTTATTACTAGTTACACATAATAAATAGTATAACACAGTGACAATGAACAACAGCTGCTAAATGTCAGGATTTTTCAATTTTAACAAAAAATATTCTTGTACAGATAAGAGTCATACGCTTCAGCGTATAAATGTAAATTTTTTTCAAAATACTCTAGTGGCATGACAGAATAGAATGGCTGCAGGTAATACCCCAATACTGCCCTATGTGGACAATACTTTTGAAGAATACATGACCTATCCCTTTGTGTTGTCCACAAATTAATCTCTGTTTTATCAGCACACTGGAGAAAAGCCATAAAGGAGAAGTACTGCCAAAGCTCATTTGGCTGTAATTCTCCTATGGAGTTTGTTCTGCACTGCTGTGACCCGTCTTCAGCAGACAGCAGGGTGATGCCCGCTGTCAGCTGATGTCACAGAGCCCATTTCAGGCAGTGAAAATATTGCGACCATATGGTCGGGATCCACCCAGATGCCTGGACCGGTATCTGGCTCAGCCTCTCAGTGAGCCACTCCCGTCCCCACCAGAGCTTAGCGCTCCAGTGAGCGGTGGAGGGGAGAGCAGAGAACCGGTGACTTATAGTGACCGGCTCTCGGTTCACAGAGCCCTGAGAACGGAGTGATCAGCGGTGTTTGCTCGGTTCTCAGCCTTAGAGTCGACGGGGGGAAGATGCAGCATTGGGGGAAAGATGTTGCATTACCACCTATGTAAATATGATTTCTCATAAAAAAGGGTAGCTCTACTTTTGTGGAAAAAAAAATATATAGCAAGTAAAAAAAAAAATAATATACCATATACAATTGCTACACAAGCCATATTGTAAATTAAAATATCACTAAAGGCAAAACTTTTTTTTTTTTTTTAAGTTTTGGATAGAGTAAGGAGTGACCCCTGTTGGGTTTTTATTGCTGTCTGTGCCCCCGTTAAAGAGAGCCACCCTCTCTAGCTGTCCTGTTTACCATTACCTTTGAAAGTGAAAGTAAAAAAATGTCCCAAATTTTGGGTTGTCCCCAGAAAAGTATGAGGGGGGAAATCCAATTCCAATAGGGACACTAGTTCTGGTGACCCGAGTGACCCCCAAGGGATTTCTCTCACTTCCTGTTTGGCTATGGGACATAGATGGAGAAAACAAATCTGACAGGGGTTATAACCCTCCCTTGCTGTAGCCAAAAAAGTTTTGTCTATAGTTCTGCTTTAATGATATTAAAAGTTACCTTTCCTTTTCAATCTGCAGCCAGTTCAATATTCTGTAAAATGCAATGCAATATGGCAACCTGGAGGCGTTCTGTATACAGATGGTGTACAGAATGCCCCCAGAAATGTCATCTTCTGCTTGTGTGATTGACACACCGATTTCCCTAGTATTCTGAACAAAAATGTAAGACAACTTTTTATTACCTCTTACAATAGGAAATGCAATTTTGTTGAGTTACTCCCCAATGGTTAAATACTTTTAAGGTGATGCAGACCCTGCAACTTTTTTTATAAGAACACTGAGAACGCTCTGGCTGATTATAATGAACCAGACCCTCCCTATCATATGTAATGTGCAAAGGACATGTTGAAGAAAATGTTTATTTCTTCAAAACCACAAAAGATAGGAATCTGCCAACAAGTTTTTTTTAAAAATCCCTGAAATGTAAAATTGATCACACAGGGGGAATTTTTTTTTTCTCAACAAAAGTGCAATCACAAACATTTTGTATAACTAAGTGGATACCATACTGTAATGCGAGACAATCCATTATATGTCCAAAGGCCACCAAACTAAAAAAGATATACGAAAAAGCACATAATGTACTCAAGATGCTACAGGAAGAAAATTTTTATATTCACGTAAATTTGACAATGCAAGCTAACAAAATAAAAGGGATAAAGCAGGCAACTCCCTTAATGCCCGATTCCAAGCACATGTTTGTTTAGTCCAGTGTCAAGTATTTTCTGAATCACGACCAGTAGAATCATTGGTAGTATTTCCTGAATCACTACCAGTTCAGAAAACAGAGAAAAGTAAAAAGTCAATAACACTGTACTTGTGCTGGGTCCGAGATCCCATATTCTAAATGAATGAGTCAGCGTGACAGCCAGGCTAATTCAATTTTAAGAAATTTCACAGACAATGTCTCCTTGTCTGTGTTGGAACATGGAGGACAAGAAGCCTCCAAATTTTCTCATGACCGGTTTCCTTTAAACCACAGCTCATCCTGCAAATCAGCCTATAAAACATTCAACCAGTTAGAACATATGACCAACTTGACAAGCTGATAGTTATGTTAAGTAGTATAAAGGCAGTAGACAGATATGTGCCTGAAATATATTAGGAATAATAAAGCCCACTTGCATTGCTGTCACAAGTAAAACATCAGCAGCGGGCTTGCTGAGCACAGAAGAGCTACAGTTAATGAAATTCTGTTTTATGCAATAGTCAGAGTTAATTGACCAGTAGACAGATTTTACCTTTTTGCATGGCTTTTAATTGGCAAAGTCAGATTTGCTCTTCATCATGAATTTTATTTTATGACAACCATTTTCCAACAAAGACAAGGGCATAACTATGCTGTCTGTGATACTGCTGGCTCTACATCGAAGGATGTTGACAGCCTTATAGAAATGTCAATGAGAAGAGGTGGGCTGGAGGAGCATCCTATTAGTATATGAATGGTCCTATGATCTCTTTGGTCTACGACCACTGTTCAGTATAAAAACTTAAAACGTTTCTCTATAATATTAGTTCTATTGAATAATTATTTGCTACAATTGCAGGCAATTACTAATGTTAAATATAAAAATGTATATTTTAACATGAAGATGAAGCTTACATCAGAGAGAGTTAAAATACACAGTTAACATGTACCGAAGAACACTTTTTAAGTAATGCCTTAAGGAACACATACCAGGAGATTCCATTATCCAGTAAATGCATAATGTAGTCAGGATAGAAAGAGCAGTACTTGCAGTTTAAAAGCATATTAGGCTTCCAAATGACCCTCAGAGCCAGCCATATGCTAAATCTTTCCGCTAGACAGCAGCTCTACTTTAGTCCCTCTCTACCATTTACATTTAACGAGAAAAGAAAAAGAAAAAGAAAACAAGGGAGTGACAACTTTGTAAAAGAGATGTAGCACATTCAGAAAAGTAAACGATTATGGCTCTCTATTATTATTACTTCTTATAATTTGCATATTCTTCTGTACTTTATGTAAAGAGCCTTATTCTTATACCTTAGAGTAGTAGAAAGCCATTTTTTGCTTAAAGCACAAGTCCAGCTTTTTGCTTTTTTTTTCATGGCGAAGGGAAAGATTAGAACCCTGTCATGTTTTTACTGTTCCATTAGGTGAGGTGAGTGAGGAGAAATCTCTCTAATGGAAAAAGCACGACAGAGGTCCACAGGTCAAACTCAATCCAAAACTAAAGAAAAAAAAAAAAAAAAAAGTTTTGGCTGGACATAGGTTTCAAGCCATGGTTGTAAAAAAGAAGGATTTGAACCTTGTTTGGGTGTTTATTGCTTCCTATCTACATATTGTGGAGATTCTATGTTAAATCTGGTACTACCGTCACCAAAGGGAACAGTGACAGAGATTCAAACATTTATCCATGTGATCAAAAAATAACTGGGCCCAATTATAAAAACTTATTTATTTGGCAACACGATAGAATTGTGCCAGTGGACTAGATTATTGAAATAATCCAACAAAGCCCATGAATACATTTTTGTTATATATATATATATATATATATATATATATATGCACACAGTGCCTTGTGAAAGTATTCAGCCCCCTTGAACTTTGCAACCTTTTGCCACATTTCAGGCTTCAAACATAAAGATATAAAACTGTAATTTTTTGTGAAGAATCCACAACAAGTGGGACACAATCATGAAGTGGAACGAAATTTATTGGATATTTCAAACTTTGTTAACAAATAAAAAACTGAAAAATTGGGCGTGCAAAATGATTCAGCCCCTTTACTTTCAGTGCAGCAAACTCTCTCCAGAAGTTCAGTGAGGATCTCTGAATGATCCAATGTTGACCTAAATGACTAATAAAGATAAATAGAATCCACCTGTGTGTAATCAAGTCTCCGTATAAATGCACCTGCACTGTGATAGTCTCAGAGGTCCGTTTAAAGCGCAGAGAGCATCATGAAGAACAAGGAACACACCAGGCAGGTCCGAGATACTGTTGTGGAGAAGTTTAAAGCCGGATTTGGATACAAAAAGATTTCCCAAGCTTTAAACATCCCAAGGAGCACTGTGCAAGCGATAATATTGAAATGGAAGGAGTATCAGACCACTGCAAATCTACGAAGACCTGGCCGTCCCTCTAAACTTTCAGCTCATACAAGGAGAAGACTGATAAGAGATGCAGCCAAGAGGCCCATGATCACTCTGGATGAACTGCAGAGATCTACAGCTGAGGTGGGAGACTCTGTCCATAGGACAACAATCAGTCGTATACTGCACAAATCTGGCCTTTATGGAAGAGTGGCAAGAAGAAAGCCATTTCTTAAAGATATCCATAAAAAGTGTCGTTTAAAGTTTGCTACAAGCTACCTGGGAGACACACCAAACATGTGGAAGAAGGTGCTCTGGTCAGATGAAACTAAAATCGAACTTTTTGGCAACAATGCAAAACGTTATGTTTGGCGTAAAAGCAACACAGCTCATCACCCTGAACACACCATCCCCACTGTCAAACATGGTGGTGGCAGCATCATGGTTTGGGCCTGCTTTTCTTCAGCAGGGACAGGGAAGATGGTTAAAATTGATGGGAAGATGGATGGAGCCAAATACAGGACCATTCTGGAAGAAAACCTGATGGAGTCTGCAAAAGACCTGAGACTGGGACGGAGATTTGTCTTCCAACAAGACAATGATCCAAAACATAAAGCAAAATCGACAATGGAATGGTTCACAAATAAACATATCCAGGTGTTAGAATGTCCAAGTCAAAGTCCAGACCTGAATCCAATCGAGAATCTGTGGAAAGAACTGAAAACTGCTGTTCACAAACGCTCTCCATCCAACCTCACTGAGCTTGAGCTGTTTTGCAAGGAGGAATGGGAAAAAATTTCCGTCTCTCGATGTGCAAAACTGATAGAGACATACCCCAAGCGACTTACAGCTGTAACCGCAGCAAAAGGTGGCGCTACAAAGTATTAACTTAAGGGGGCTGAATAATTTTGCACGCCCAATTTTTCAGTTTTTTACTTGTTAAAAAAGTTTGAAATATCCAATAAATTTTGTTCCACTTCATGATTGTGTCCCACTTGTTGTTGATTCTTCACAAAAAATTACAGTTTTATATCTTTATGTTTGAAGCCTGAAATGTGGCAAAAGGTCGCAAAGTTCAAGGGGGCCGAATACTTTCGCAAGGCACTTTATGTATATATATATATATATATATATATATACTGTATATTCAGTGCACTTTAATTCTTACCAACCGTGTACAATTACTCACTAGTTGCTACCTTTTATTTGCCAATTATAAAAGTCTCTTCTGTCCCACACATACAAAGCTAAGGTCTCCAACAGAGAACATGCACAGAAGGACTAAAACATGTTATTAAACAGCACTTTACCAGCCTACTTTGCAGAACACAACAGAAACACTTAAAATAACTGCTAAATATAAAAATAGATTCCATGACCATACCGAAGTTTTGATAATATTCAGTGTAAAAGTTCCAGCCCAGTTTACTAACAATAAATATACTAAACTTAACCCACATTAAACAAAAAGATTTATACCCCACTTGCTTGCAAGTACTTTCACGCATGTTGACAGAGCTGAGATCTGTGCGCTGATTCACTTGGAAAGCCGTCGCTACTGATCACATTCTAAGAGTGCAAGAGTGATTGACCTGGCATGCACTTCTCATACCAACTTACACTAATGTGTAGGCTTATACTCATCACTGCTTGGCTCATGACAAACTGGTCTGTAAACAGGAAAACAAGACTAAGTTCTTCACTGAAGCATCTCAACATTCTTCTGACACCTGCTCAATTCTATCTAAGGCATTAAGGAATAGCGAAGAAATACTGCCTGAAATGTTGGCAGTGGCACGTGTACAGTGATTTATCTGTAAAAATCATTCACCTGACTATGTACTAAAATGTCCTATAATTGCCTTTTTCATTTTCACTTCTAAGCAATTTATTTTATACACCAACGATGAACAATTCTAAGTTTGCTGAACCGCTTAAACATGTTCGAGGAGCCCCTGGAGTCCATCCACCTCTGGTTGAGCAGTTCTGTTGAGTCTTTAACATATGAAATGGATGTGAATAAATGCTCCACGTCCATCAAACAAAAGTCATGACTAGGAACTACAAGCTACCCCACCTACCTTCAGAAAAGTCCTTACATTACAACCTGTGTCAAAACATATTCCCTTGTATGTTTTAGGAAGGATTACACCAATTCCAATCACCGTTTCACCCAAAGACCTTTTTGATCAATTCTATCATTTAAAGTGTATCTAAATCCAAAAAAAATCCTATTTAGTTGAATGGGTTAGAGGCCCTATGAAGTTTTAAGTTCTGTCTCGTAGGTTCGCTCTTTCTATTTGTCCTGGTAACCACAGTTAAAGGGACTGAAAGTGAGGGAAAATACAAAATTTAGCTGTCAGCTCAAACAGAAATCAAGGGCGAATCTTCCAATGGGTACACTTGTTCCAGTGACAACTATTTAAGATGGGAATTTGCTCACTTTGGGGTAATTTACTCTTGCTTTTGTTGTGCCTACAGAACAGAAAGCAAAGAGATAGATAAGCTTTTAGGAAGCAAACAGTGCCAACTACCTGTCTTGTGTTATGCTTCAATAGGCTCCTTGAATGTCATACCTAACCAAATTAGTTGTGCAAGAAAGGTGAACATTTTCTTTAGTTGAACATGTTTCTTTGGACAAACAGTCAAAACAGAGGGCAATGGACATTAACGTACAGGCAAACATGACATATCCTTCTCTACAGCCTGGTGGACCACTTGGTCTTATTCTACTCTTCACTTTATACAGTGTGCAATTCCTGCATGATTACAGACTGCACTGTATTTAGTGGACAAACAATATTAGTCTAGCTACCTGTGCCTGCAGTACACTAATTCTAATTTTATTTTAATAGTCCTTAAAAAAAAAAAAAAATGGAAATGTATTTGCCAAGTCTTTGAAGACTTAAGAGATCAAAGTCAGGTTAATGGAAATCAATTATTAAAAGATTGATATAATAGAGTTCATAAGGGAGTTAGCCTAATATACTGCTGAAAAACTCAAAGCAAAGACACATAAAGACATTTCGGAATGCAGAGTACAAACTTGGGCAGGGAGTAAAATGATTGAAGAAAATAAATGCCCATTATTATACAACTCACAAACCGTTAACTCTAACTTTCATTCCTCTACTTCTCTCTCAAAGTTCTGTCAACGGGTCCTATTTGGTGTTTCATTGGAAAGTCACTTTTAATCAGTACATTAAACCCAACTAAACAGCATCCTAATGCACTCACAAATTACCCGCTCAGCATGTTTACACGGACCCTTTGAAATTTCAAACGCCTTACAAGAACTATGTGTTAATATGCATATTTTCATTTTCTCTTAGGACGAAACATAAAAGGTATATAAAAAAAATAAAACAAAACTAGCAAAGACATAGGGTATAAAGTGGCCAATTTTTACACAGTGACTGCACAGAATGCAGATCAGTGAGGGAAATATTATACACCAAGCGTTCCTGTTACTGAATTTACTCATTAAAAACAAAACCATTGATAGATCATGGTGTAGATATTGGAAGAAATATGTAAGACAAAACTTTCCAGACTGCTAGCCAAAGATTCATGTTCGAGTGCTGTGATCTTCGTTAACGTTTTTCTAACATTGATAGAACAGGTGACCAGATTGTTGCGAAGAGGCCAATTTGTACAAGACATATTTTTTTTGTAAGGTTATTTGTAGTGTTTAAAATAATCCATCTGTTCTCATTCTGGGGCTGAAGAAATCACAAGATTCACTCCACTGAGATTTAAAGACGGCGGCAGTTAACCCCTCTCCTGCCAAAGCAAGTCTTGAAATGCATGCCTCAAGTCAAGTCAAAAGCAAAAAGGGCTCAGTTTATAAAAAATTAATGCAGAGCATACAATTTTAAAGAGCAGCTGCTTGGCCGTTGTGGCCTCTGAGCTGAGACCAAAACAGCATTTACCCAGCTTGAAAACAGCCACTTATCACTTTAGTGTGTAATTAAGGAGCTGACCAAATAGAAAATTGCACATCCAGAACACTTACCCTGTCCATAGCTAGCTTTAATGTCATCCTAGAGAGCTCTGAAGTGCAAGGAGGCAGGCAAGGTAGTGAAGAAAAGAAAAAACGTGCCACAGGGATACTCACGGTTTCTTGAGACTTATCCTTGACATCATACACCGATAGCTTAATTTTAGTCTCTTCGTAGATGGGATACTCCGAAGGAAACGTCACACCAGTCAGAAACAGTGGATCTCTTGTTCCCTGTATAGCACAAGCAGACAGTCTGAGCTCAATGAGGTGGCAGCTGCTGGCAGCAGAGAAAGCAACTGACAGACAAGCAGGCAGACAAGAGTAAAAAAGAAAAAGATATCGATTTCAAAGAATACTTTCAGTTCCATCCAGAGTCTGATGTCGCCACCAGCCTCTTTTGGAGTATCATTCCAGCATACTGAAAGAAAAGAATCTGGAAAACACAACAGACTAGCATCGATAAGTAAAAAAAAACGATCTGTCATCATCTATCAGTAGTGGTCCTAGTGTGCAGCAATAAACAGTTTATTTCCTAGGCCGGTCTGTTGTGTTTCCTTAGGGCCAGCTGTCACAGTGCTTTGTGTCTCTTTTGAGGGGACGTGTGCTGTAATTTGTACTAACAGCCAGAAACTATTCTGAATTAACCACTGCAACCAAGGCAGCTGTAATGAGGGCAGCATTTGGGGATTTAATTCACAAAGTGAAGCATCCAGCTGACAATGATATCTATTTCTACAAACCCTGTTTGCTGTCAGGTTCACACACAGATTTAGACTTTGTTCTTGACAGTTGCCTTTTATCCATTCACTCAATTTTATAACACCCAGTTGACCTAAATATCATATGAGAACATCTGTTTTAAAATACTGCTAATAATGTCTTTCTACTCGTCTGGATACAAAATTCACCTAAACACCAGCGGTATTTTTAGCACCGACAAGAAATTTGTCTGATGAGCTTTTTTTTTTTTTTTTGGAATGGCGGTAAGGCTTAACTGCCATAATTTTCCCTGATGATAAGATCCAACACATTGATCTTTAGAGCTGTACCTAGGTCAGTTGAAAGCAAACCTCTACTTTTTTTCATTCAAAGCAATAGTTTTTTCCAAGTGGCAAAGTAGTAGGTTTTCTGGACAGCACATCTCCTCCAAAGCTTACGTACTTACCTCCTAGCACCTAGACACTACCACACAAGGTAGCACAAGTATAGCACAAGGTAGAAATACCTTTTTTCACAATAGGGGTAGCGCAGTTTTTATCCACCTGCACTACCCCACAACCACATTTCCAGAATGTATCCACCACAAAATTGCCTTGGCACTTTTGGGTTGAAGCCTACACAGTAGAGATCGTCCGATACCGTTTTCATAGCCGATACAGATACCGATATTTTGGTCATTGCATATCGGTATCGATATATATATTTTTTTTACTTGACAGGTACTCTTTTGGAGGGATCTGGTGGTCTAAAAGACCCCAAACCCCTCCTCTGCACTCAAAAAAGCATTCAGATGCCAAGTTTGGCTGTTTTGAATGCTGTCATTTTTTTAAATATCCTGGAAGTGATGTCATGACATCACTGCCAAGTTTTTGCATGGAGACCCGATCAGAGCCGAATGCGGCTTTGATCGGGCCTTCGGCAGCCATGCAGGCTGGTTGCCCGGGTCTCCCGGTGGGACGGGAGACCTGGCGAGCTGGGGAAGGTAGCGGGAGGGAAGGGGACATCCCCTCCCGCTCCTCGTAATGACAGCTGAGTGGCTTCTCAGCCGCATCGGTTGTCATTACAAGACAGCCGATCGTCGGCTAAAGACGCCGGTACCGGGGTGATGCCTCTAGTTGCAGGCATCACTCTGGTACAAGCACTTTCTGAAATATCGGTAATATCTGCCCCCTTGGTGGCCGATTCCGATATATTGGGGAAAGTGCATATAGGCTTTGCTGATAATCGGTCGATCCCTATTACACAGGACAAAAGACCCTCCTCTTGCTCCATGTGATGATACACAGGACTGGAAAGAGAAAATAACACATATTCCAACCCCACCCCCATTAAGAAGTATTAGATTCTTTCCAGGTGTCCTGCTGGTAAACAGAATATGGGTAGTGATGGAAATAGGTGTTAGCACTGGGGAGGGGGGGGGGGGTTCCTGAATGAGTAAAGTTCAGGCTCACTATTAGGCGTACCTATACACCTTTTCTGGAGAACACAGCATATACCCAGATAGCGAGCATAATTGTCACAAATTCATGACAGTGTTGAATTGTAAGTCTTATTAACTTGCTGCTCATTTTCAGTGGCAATTTGTACACTTGCAGATCACTTGAAGCCCAGGTTCTAGTTGACACGCTTCCAATTTGTAGCAAATTTGCGAGGCAAGTCTCAAGCAAGAGCAAAAATTGCAGTGGTGAGTCTACAGCATGAAAATTCAGCCGCAGTGACCCCTGTGGTGGGATGACTATTGCACAACATAACTGAACCAGATCTTGAAGCTGACTTGCAGAATGTTTGCAAAGAAAGTTGTGGACTTGCTGCAATTGTGCAACAAACGTGAAGCCTGTCAAGTCTAGCAATAGCTTAGCATGTCATTTTGAAACTTGCAGCACAATTGCTTGCTATCTGGGTACAAGATTGTTAAGGGAAATTTCCCATGTAACCTTACTGTTGGTTAAATAATGCTTATTCCATGGTTGGTTGGTGTTTTATTATTGTTACACAGTAGGACTGCATACCACATGCTTGCAGACGTATGGGACTTAGACCTAGGTTTTAAAACAAAAAAAATAATTAGACAGGTCCTGCTTGTAGCCTGGTAGGTCATCATACTGGGATTTGTGCACTTTTGAATGCCTCTGCAAACTAAGTTGCCCAGTAGTATGCACCTGTGTGGACCTGGTTTTTTTTTTTTAGTACTGCAGTCAATTTGAAGTTGTAAAGTTGATGATGTACCCTATATTATGTTTATTTTGTCTTAGCCTTAAAGAGGTGCATTGAAATAAAAGGGAACTTAAAAGAATCACTGTGTAGTAAGTTCAGTGTGTGTGCATAATAAAAAGGGTTGGGGTGTGTAATTTAGAAGGGAGGCAGGGGCGTAGCTACAGGGGTTGCAATTGCAACCGGGCCCAATGCTCCAGGGGGCTCGTGCAGCTCCCCTGTACACCTGGAGAGGGCGGTGGGGGCAGCATGTAGAGAAATCACTGTCCTCCTTTTATCTACTGTAGCTGCAGGAGGAAAATGGAGGGGATTGGTTCCTCTGTTTGCTGCCCCCGCCACTCTTCCTATTCAGTTCACTTGTGTTCTGCTGTCTCTGGGCCCAGTGTGCTCCCCTGGTCCCCCCCCCCATACTGTGCTCTCTTCTCTCTCCTGCCAGCTGCTGCAAGGGATGTGTCACAATAGAGAACCAGGAAGGGGTCGGTAGATATGTAATTTAGCAGCTCCTTCCTTTTCTGAATGGACAGAGTCATAGTCAGTGACATTGTAAAAAAAATAAAATAAAATGATAAAAAATACAATTAAAATACCAAAAATAAAATCTACTGACACTATTGGGTGAACTTCCAGGATCTCAAAGGTCACACTTGCGACAGGTCCCTGGCATTCCTTCACCATGGAGAGTCTCCAGGATGGCAGGAAGGGGGCCCAGTGAAGAACTTGTGAAAGGGTCCCTCTGCGGGACCATAATAAAGGGCCTCGCAATGAGAGTAAAGGACCCCGGGATCAGTGGGAAGAGCCCCAGGCTTGAAGGGAAGGGCCCCGGCCAGGGGTCCAGGGGGCCCTTCATGGTTTCTTGCACCAGGGCCCTGAAGGTTCTAGTTACGCCTCTGAAGGGAGGTGAGCAGACAACATCAACCACATTTATTTACCCTATAATATGTGCGTACAAAGGGGCAGCCATATTTGCTTAGTACACTAACACATGAAATTTTAAAATGAAAAAAACGTATCCCTTTTTTTTCCAAAAATAATCCATATACATCCACTATATAAAGACTCTGTAATCTACTTTTCATGAAATACTGTGTTTTTATGCCTCTGTGTACTGTTCTCTGATCTCCCAAACCTCTTCTTTTCCCTTCTGCACTCATGCTCACTGCTTTACACACACTACAAATTCTATAGTCCATGGTCCAACTTGGGATCAATCGAGGGTGGCTATATTTCTACATACAGTGGGGCCATGGAAAATGAATATAGCTACCCTCTGATGAAGTCCAGATTAGACATAACACGTAAAGCAGAGTGCAGCCCTTGGTGACATCATCACATGAGTGTGTGGGAAGACCGGTTCACAGGAGAAAGCTTGCTGCAGAGATTGGTGAACAATAGGCATATTTTGTCTGATTGAGATAAAGCGCCAACACAGAGCGTGAAACAGTGAGTTCTATGTGCTCTTTCTGTTTAATTGCTGAGGTTTTCTGATCACTTGAGGCATCTGATGTGGATATACGATGTTATTAAATAATCCATCCCAAAATAACTAATCTTATCCCACTATAGTGTGTACTTGACTTAATTAAGAGGGCTAAACGTCATTTCTGTCTGCTGATTCGTTCCTCTGCTATCAGCATGAATCACTTCTGACCAGTTTTCTTGACACCAAGAGAAAAAAGGTGACATGGGAGAGAGCTCCAGCTGATTGTCAGCCTCAGCTCTGTGCCTGTGTGCTGTTCAAAGGGGTGTGTCTCTTCCCTTCAATCAGCTCTCAGAGCTCTTCCACTGAGCTCTACAGAGTGTAACTTCAGCTCTATGCCCCCTTTTGCTGCTCAGACAAGCTTTATAAATTTGGCACTTGTGAACCGATGTAGAGAAAATAAGCCCGCAGATAAACAGGTACAACTGTACCTGTAGGAGGATTTGTTTCATTTATGTGTATCATCTGGGGCAAGTCACTTCACTGGGTATATGGAAGGGTTTACAACCACTTTTAAGTGATATTGAGAGGTTCATGCTGTAGGTGGGCATACTACATAT
The DNA here is from genome assembly GCF_965119305.1 of Pelophylax lessonae. Lineage (NCBI taxonomy): Eukaryota > Metazoa > Chordata > Amphibia > Anura > Ranidae > Pelophylax > Pelophylax lessonae. The sequence continues at coordinate 655,572,196 of NC_138768.1, forward strand.
CCTGAAAGTCTGAAATTGCTCAATAGTGAGATAAGTGCCATCAATTTAAAGTGATAACAGGCCCCATAATTTCCAGGATGTGGTAAAAGGCATGGTGTGGATATATGTTATATTGGCATTTAAAGCGGTATTAGACCTCAGAATCATTCAGAGATCTGCGATATTGGGTGAGTATACTACAGTTACCAGGAAAGGCATGTGTGGACACTGTGTGTAGTATTTAAGCACAAATTGCACAGGGGTATTATTTAAAATAAGTTTGTGTATATTTGGAATTTTACCTGGTTTATGTACTATTTTGGAAACAGTGAGCACTATGTGTTTTTTTTTTTTTCTGCTTAACGGCTCAGGTATTCTGGATCGTTGGGAGAGCAGTGGAGATGAATATGTGACAAATAAAAAGAAGAGTATTGATTTGGATATATTTATATGAATAAAGCTGTATCAGAATTCACATGATCTAGAGGTCTATTTTAAAGGGTGAGCACAATTCCAATAGTTTGGGTGAATGTCTTCATGTAAGCAAGATAACAAGCAAGGTGACACAAGATTACAGATTGTAGTAGAAGGGATATATACGGTATTTTTTTAAAGAGCACTATTGTATATACAAATAGTGTGGGATTTTATATTTATGCTGCACAGATTATAAAATTTGCTAATTCGCCATTTTTAAGGCGTTTTTCATCTCAAATTAACCTTTACTTTTTTTTTTTAAATCCACCCACGCCACAACATTTATATTTGGTTTTACTTTTGGATAGAATTGGAAAGAGCTAAAGCAAAAGGATAACAAGGGTTTTTTTTCTGTTTAGGTCTACTGCAGCACTTTTCTCTCTAAAAATACATATATATATATGTATATATATATATATATATTCATATACAGCATGGAAAGATTATAGTCTATGTTGTGTTTTTATTGCTATCTGTGTCCCTGTTGGGGTGAAATGGGCAGTTTAAAATACCCTCTCCCAGTTGGACATACTAGGTAAAGCTCCAAGAGGGGTATCTGTCCACAAATACGTACAAACGACTGTTGGACTCTCTTCTTCAAGATGCATCTAGACTGCCATGCACATTAAAATATCAAGGGAAGCAAGCCTGATGCTCCTATAAACAATCAGATGTAAACCACGGTGGTTTTGGCATCAGTCCCTGGCACTTTCCAACTGGGAAAAGAGCCAGGAGCAGTTGCACAGAACACCTGTGGAATTATACCACTTGGTTGGCCTGGAATTTCCCAGGAAGATCTGGAGTCCATGGCTTGGCTAAGAGAAGTGTCAGCCAGCTTTTCCTGCTTGCTTGCATTGCGATTCTCTTCCCCCTCCTCCCTAAAGTCTTAGACACAACTGTACATCCTGCTCTTAAAGGATTACTGGATAAGGCAGTGCAATCAGCAATGATGATGTACGCAGGTCACTAACTCTATGGACATCATCTTTTGTATTTTGCACACCACAGATGCTTTTTTGAACTAGTCATGGTATATGCAATTAAACAAACGTTTGTATGCTCCTTAAATCTGAAATATTTTATAATAGATTAACCACTTTACCACCGAAGGGTTTTGCTGTCTTACGTCCAGGCCACTTTTTGCGATTCGGCACTGTGCGACTTTAACTGACAATTGCGCGGTCATGCGATGCCGTACCCAAACAAAATTTATGTCCTTTTTTTCCCACAAACAGAGCTTTCTTTTGGTGGTATTTGATCACCTGTGCGATTTTTACTTTTTGCGCTATAAACAAAAAAAGAGCGTACATTTTGAAAAAATAACAATATTTTTCACGTTTTTTTATATGAAATTCCCCCCCAAAAAAATGTAAAAATCAAAATTTTTTTAAATTTTTGGCCAATTTGTTTTCTGCTATATATTTTTGGTAAAAAAAAAAAAAATCGCAATATGTGTATTTTGATTGCTTTGCGCAAAAGTTATTGCGTTTACTATGTAAGGGAAAGATTTCTGTCATTTTTGGTGTTTTTTTTTTTAACGAGTAATGGCGGCGATCTGCGATTTTTTTTTTTGCGGGACTGCGACATTGCGGCGGACAGATCGGACCCTTGACTGACATTTTTGACACTTTTGGGGGTACCAGTGACATTTCTACAGTAATCAGTGCTATAAATATGCACTGTTACTGTAAAAATGACACTGGTAGGGAATGGGGTTAATTTTATTGGAGAGGGAGGGGTTAATGTATGCCTGGTGCTTACTGATGTGTGTAAGGGGAGGTGACTGAGTGACACAGGGGCAGATCGCATGTTCAGCTATGCTGAACCCTGCAATCTGTCACGATTTGTCACTTAGGAGATCCGCCTGCTTTGTTTACACAAGCAGGCGGATCTCCAGACTCGATTCCCCGACGATCGGGGAAGAGCGGCGGTGATCACCGCTGCTCCTCCCCTGGCCCGACTCCCGCTGTGACTGAAAACAGCGGGAGCAAACCTCCGGCGGCGCGCGCGCGTCCCCGAGAAGGGGGAGTGTCTGCCGACGTAGGTCTACGTCGTCAGACCTACAAGAGCCACTTTGCCGCAGTAGAGCTCTAGTGAGCAGACGGAAAGTGGTTAACATCATTGATTGATACAGGATTGTATTTATAGGTGAGAAAATGATGAGCATTATGTAGATATACTTCTGTTGAGTGGGAGCAGGGCCACTGATAAGGCAGTACAGCCAGCCCTCCTGTACTGGGCCTGAGCAGTTCAAAAGGGGGGCCGGCTGTACTGCCTTATTACAGCCACCAATCTTCTTCTGCCTCCCCCTGCAGTGCTGCCAGCTTCTCTTCCTCCTTCTCCCTCTAGCTGCACTGCAGGAGGATTGGTCCTAGAACATGCGCCCCTTCCATCTCCTGTCCGGGGGCCCCTCGTTTGCCCCTTTTCCCTGAAGCAGTTCCGGTTTCTGTCCTCTCCCACCCGCAGCTACTGCAGACACAAAGGGAGATGTTTCAGGGTAGAGAGTGGGAAAAGGGGCTGGTATATACAGTATGTAATTTGCTGGCCCCTTCCTTTCCTGAAAGAACACAGTGAGCGATCTGTACGAACCACTCCTGTGTACATTCACCACTGAAGCATAGCAAAATGCGTGTACTATGCTTCAGTTTGTGAATGAGCAGGAGGCTTCAGAGCTTTTCCTATTCATTATTCTGTGTTTTTGAAGCTGCAAAGAAATTAACTGATAAATCTATGTACTCAAGTCTCTTTCAGCTGGGAGGGGGGGGGGGGCCCGTCAGGTAGGCTGTACGGGGCTCCATGATTTCTAATCGCAACCCTGGGAGCTATATTGATTGATTTCTCCAAAAGGGGGCAAGGCAGGTGCTTAAAGCGGAACTTCACTTTCTCAATCAACGTTGACTATATTTAATCCTTATGCTGCTAGCATTAGTAAATAAATAGGAAAGTGTATCATATTGGCTTGTTTTACGCTAGGTTCACACCGATGCATTTCTGTGGGCTGCATTTACGATGGCAAATGAATAGGCTGCTGTGCCTGCAGTTCTGAAAAAAAAAGATATCTTTTCAAAAATGCAGCCGCTGCAAAAAAAACATGCAATTTCCCGGTGGTTCCTGCACCCACACTGCAGGGTTAACATGAGTGGGGGTGCCATTCAGAATGAATGGCAGGCCCATGCATTTCCAGTGTGTTTTCACTGTGGCTGGTTGCGGGTGTGGGAATTGCTGTGATTCCCACACCCGCAGCCATAAGCAGAAGTGTGAACCAAGCCTTAAACCTTTTTTTCACATTTCCTAAATTACTTTCTGCTTTCCATGCTAAGGCAAAGGATATCATCCACCCCAGGAGTCTTCAGGAGAGGAAGAGGGGTTTTCTCAGCTAAGCACACCCTCCTGCATGCATGCCTGAGCTAAGGGCTGATGGATTCTAGGAAGTAAATGCGACATGAATCATCTGCCCTTACGCAAGATGGCCAAAGCTATTTCTCAACAAAATTAAGCATAGAGACATAAATGGTTGGGTGAGTTTGCTATGAATATTAAAAATAAATGAAATATTGTTTTCGGTTTGTGGTTCTCAGATGCAGTGTAGTTCCCCTTTAAGACTACTTTATAGATCTGCACTTCAAATGCATGAAGCCCATTAGGCAATCAAATATAACTAAAGGCAAAACTTGTTTTTTTTATAGCTTTGGATAGAATGGACAGGGATTAGAACACTAGTCAGTTTCCAGGCTACTTTCACACTGTGCAGTTTTTGAAGCGACTTTGCATTAAAGGTGCAAGAAAAGCTGAAAAAAACGCATCCCTTTAAAGTTCATGTATGTCTTCACACTAGTCTGTTGCGGTGTAAAAAATCATGCTTGGCGCATTTTTGGTGCGTATTTGGTCAAAAAAATGCACCAAAAACGCACCTTCCCATTGAAATGAATTGAAAGCGCATCAAAAATGCACCTGTGTTCCATTTCAGATGCGGTTTTTGAGTCAGGTCCTGTACAAAATGCACCGCAAACATGATGAAATCGTGGCAAAAATGCCTATGCGTTTTTACCGCATTTTTGCTACAGATCAGTGTGAAAGTAGCCTTATTAAGGTTTCCTCATTTGGGAGATTCACCCTCTCGTTTTGTCCTGTATTACCTTTACTTTCCAAAATTAATATAAAAGAAAAGCCTCAATTCCAAACTAATATAAAGAATACAATTTGATCCAGTTATGTAATCATAAAAATAATTTTTGTCTTTTTATACAGTACTAGTGTAGACTGGTCCCAAGGCTAGTGTTGTTCAGACTGTTGTCTTGTTAATAAAGTTTACAAAGTATTGACTTGTGAATTATGGGAGATGTAGTTCTGGGAGGAGCAAGGACCACAGACTGCCCGTGTGATTGGACTCTTCTCCCAGGGAGCAGTGTGATTCGAGGAGCCTGCTGGGAGTGTCTTTATAAAGGGGGGCAGGACCAACCATTGCTCTCTTATGTCAAGGACAGCGCGCTGTGAGGTGGGATAGAGCTGCTGCGGAACGCAGAAGGGTAGGCCGGAGGCCTAGCAGAGGACACCGGAGTCAGAGTGAGCGCTGTAAGGATATCGGTAGTGTGACCGAGTGGAAAGACGCCCTGAGAGGCCGTGAGTGTCGCAACAGAGAGCGGGACGTTGCTGGAATATATTGAGGAACAGAGTCCATCCCATTGGGTGAGAGAAATCCAATTTAAAGTGATTACTACACTTCTAGACCGAGCAGGGAGGGACTGTAGAACTATTCTAGCAGAAGGCCATAGTAAATCTATCGATTGCCACAGGACACTGTAGCTCCGCATAGTGTGTGGTAGATCAGAAGGCCTTGCCCCTCTTTCTCAGTACCAGATTGATTGCCAACTGTGGAGTACAGAAAGCTATATTCTCCCTTTTCTGTTTGGATGAATCACTTAGAAACATAGAAAAGTGACGGCAGAAAACGACAGAGTAGTCCATCGAGTTGGCCTTTTTTTTTTTTTCTTTTTTGTATTTTTTTTTTCTTACTTTATTGTCTGAGTATAGATCTATGTTTGTCCCAGGCATTTTTGAAGCCACCTACTATTGACTGTCTCACTAGATCTGCTGGCAGTCTATTCCAAACATCAACTATCCTTTCAGTAAAATAATACTTTCTAGTTTTGAACTCTTCTCCAGTTAGTTTGAGGTCATCTCCCTGTGTTCTTGATTTGGGATTCATATTGAAAAAAACCGCCCTCCTGAACCTTATTCAACCCCTTGATGTAAATAATAAAGGTTTCAATTACGTCTCCCCTTTCCCTTCTTTCCTCCAAACTGTACATATTAAGTAGCTCTTATATTTTATCCCCCAAACCTTTCACCATTTTTGTTACTAATCTCTGGACTTCTTTTTTTTATTAATATCATTCTGTAAGAAAGGTCTCCAGAACTGAACACGGTATTCTAAAAGATGTCTCAGTAAAGATCTTTATAGGGGAATCAGAACCTCCTTCCTCCAGCTGGTGACCCCTCTAGTGATGCATCCTAGAATTCTATTTGCTTTTCCTATTGCCTGGTTACACTGCTTTGCTCATTTTGCAATCATCTGAAATAAGTTCCCCCAAATCTTTTTCCTCTGTAGTGCTGGCCAACACTGTACCCCCAATGTTGTACTCTCTCATGGGATTCTTTTTCCCTAGGTTCATTATTTTATATTTAGAAACATTGAACTGCAGTCTACACTGCTTTCACCAATCTTCTAATGCCAAATCATGTTTCATGTTACAGACTCCTCCAGGGATATTCAGCCCTATTACACACCTTTGTGTCATTAGCAATGATACATACCTTACCCAACAAACCTTTAGTTATAACACTTACATATAGATTAAATAGAACAGGACCCAGTACAGAGCATTGTAGTACCCCACTAGTGACTGCTCTCTGTTCTGAGTGAACCCCATTTACAACCACACTCTATTCTTTAGCCAACTGCATATCCACTGAACCATCCAATGGTTAAGTCCTAGCTTGTACAACTTTTGTATTCGATCATTATGTGGAACTGTATCAAATGCCTTGCTGAAATCAAGATATGCTATGTCCACATCACCACCCTGGTCCCAAAACATTGGTAATGTAGTAAAAAAACTCTAGTTAATCTGACACGATCTGCCCTCAGTAAAGCCATGCTGCTTTAGATCCAGCAAGTTGTGATCAATGATCCTTCTTTTCAGGGGTGATTCCATTAACCACTTTGCCGCTGCTCACTAGAGCTCTACTGCGGCAAAGTGGCTCGATAACGTCTGGCGACGTAGACCTACGTCACCAGACATTCCCCTCTCTCGGGGGCGCACGCGCGCCGCTGGAGGCTCGCTCCCGCTGTATTCAGTCACAGCGGGAGTCGGGCCAGGGGAGGAGTGGCCGCTGCTCTTTCCCGATCGTCGGGGAATCGAGTGTGGAGATCCGCCTGCTTGTGTAAACACAAGCGAGCGGATCTCCTAAGTGACAGGCAGGGTCAGATTGCAGGGTTCAGCATAGCTGAACCTGCAATCTGCCCTTGTGTCACATAGTCCCCTCCCCCCACACACGTCAGTAAGCACCAGGCATACATTAACCCCTTGATCACCAATAAAAATTAACCCCTTCCCTGCCAGTGTCATTTTTACAGTAACAGTGCATATGTATAGCAATAATGTCACTGGTACCCCCAAAAGTGTCAAAAATGTCAGTCAAGGGTCCGATCTGTCCGCCGCAATGTCGCAGTCCCGCAAAAAAAAAAAATCGCAGATCGCCGCCATTACTCGTTAAAAAAAAAAAAAAACACCAAAAATGACAGAAATCTTTCCCTTAGTTAGTAAACGCAATAACTTTTGTGCAAACCAATCAAAATACGTTTATTGCGATTTTTTTTAGCAACATAGGCAGAAAACAAATTGGCCAAAAATTTTAAAAAATTTAGATTTTTACATTTTTTTGGGTGGGAATTTCATATAAACAAATGTGAAAAATATTGTTATTTTTTCAAAATGTATGCTCTTTTTTTGTTTATAGCACAAAAAGTAAAAATCACACAGGTGATCAAATGCCACCAAAAGAAAGCTCTGTTTGTGGGAAAAAAAGGACGTAAATTTCGTTTGGGTACGGCGTCACACGACGTACGTGGCCCAGACGTAAGACAGCAAAATCCTCCGGTGGTAAAGTGGTTAACTTGACTACAACTGATGTTAAACTCACTGGGCTGTAATTACCAGCTTTCACCTTGCTGCCCTTCTTGTGTATAGATACAATATTAACTGTCTGCCAATCATGGGGAACTTATCCTGTTAGAGGACATTGATTAAAAAGATCCGCTAATGCTTCAACAACTGTATCTTGAAGTTCTCTTAGAACTCTAGGATGAATACAATCATGGCCCGTTGCTTTATTAGGGCTCTTTCACACAGGCAGACCGTTCAGATCCGCCTGTCCGTTTTGCAGGCGGATCTGAACGGTCCCCCCATGCATCCCTATGGGGCATCGGATGTCAGCGGAGACATGTCCGCTGACATCCGATCCGTCAAATCTGGACGGATGGAAACCCTATTTTACATCTGTCCAGCGGATCGGATCGGATGAGAACGGACCGACGGTCCGTTCCCATCCGATTTCCCCCATAGAGATGCATGGGGAACTGACAGCTGTGTCTCCGCACACAGCGCGGAGACACAGCTGTCATCCTCCTGCTCAGCGGGGGATCGGCGGATCGATCCCCCGCTGAGAAAAACGGACTCCGTCCGACAGACCGTGTGAGTGAAAGGGGCCTTAAGCTTTAACCGAGCAGTTCCTCTGCTACCTCTGTCTCCAGAAATCCTAAAAATGAACAGTCATTACTAGAACCAATATGATTCTCTAACTTTTTATTGTTCGTACAATTTATTTCTGAGAAGACTGAACAGAAGTAATGGTTTAAATGGTTTGCTACATCCAGGCCTCCCTCAGCATAAGGGCCCAGTTTTCATTTTAGTGTGATCCCATTGTATTTTTTCCTACTATCACTAATGTATCTCCTTTCTCAATATTCCCTCCCCTTCTTGTGTTTTGGCAGCACTGATAATGTGTTTGGCCTCCTTTTGTCGATTTTTATACTCTTCTCTATCAGTGACACCTCCTGTTTCCTTGAATCTTCTATATGCTATTTTTTTCCCTTTACTATCCTACTTACCTCTTTAGTGAACCATATTGTTTTTTTCTTCTGTTTATTCTTACTAAATTGCCTGACATATAGTCTAGTTGCCTCCAGGATGGTAGACGTTAATAGTGCCCACTGATTGCTTACTCCTGTCATTTTACTTCAACCTTTCAATAATTTTTTTTAGAAATTTCCCCATTTTAGCAAAATGTGTCCTTTTGAAATCTAAAACTTTTGCCTTTGTATAAGATTTTTTAGTTTTTTTTTTAATAGCAATTCAAAAGTTATCTTGACATCAAGAAAAATGGTGACAGGGGAGGAACCTCCAGCTGATTGGCAGCCTCAGCTCTGTTCCCTTGTGCTGTATGAAGGAGGTGTGTTCATTCCCTCCAATAAGTTGTCAGAGCTCTTCTCACTGAGCTCTGCAGAGTAAAACTTCAGCTTTCTGCCCCCTCTTTTCTGAACTCTCAGACAAGCTTTAAAGTTCAGCCCTTTGAACTGATGTAGAGAAGAAAGGGCTGCAGATACACAGGTACAATTTATGTAGGAGGATTTGTTTCATCTCTGTGTATCACCCAAGGCTAGTCACTTCACTGGGTATATGAAAGGGTTTAAAACCACTTTAACCTAACATTGATGTGATTCATTATAGCACAAGCCGATCAGTGGGTCTTGGCCAAGCAGTGATTCACGGAACAGAGCTCTGTGATTGTAAACAATACAGAGCTCTGTTCACTTGCAGGTGATCTTGCTGTTTTTTTTTCTTTTCCTGCTAAGTAGGAAAAAAAAAAAAAAAAAAAAAAAACAACATCCTTAGTAAAAGCAGCACATATCTCACACATTACACATACTTTGAGTAGGAAAGGGTAAACAGCTAGGGTGGTCAGTGTCATTAGTAAAGTGACAATGCATATTGTTAGCACTGATCACTGTATTTGTGTCACTGGTGATGTCAGTGGCAGTTAATCAGTTCCCCCTAGTAACAGTTAGTGTCAGATTGTCCGCTGCACTCACAGTCCCATTATAAGTCACTGATCACCACCATAAAGTAGTATACAAAAAATAAAATAAAAATTAAAATGTCAGTATATATCTCATACTTTGTAGACGCTCAAACTGTCACACAAACCAATCAATATACACTCATTGGGATTTTTTTTTTTTTTTTTTTTTTTTACTAAAGACATGCAGCACAATACATTTTGGCCAAAATTTAAAAAGAAATTTGATTTTTTTTTTTACTGGATATATTTTATAGCAGAAAGTAAATTGTCAAAACGTTCTGTCTTTTTTTATCTGCAATAAATAAAAAAAATACAGTGGTCAAATACCACCAAAAGAACTGGGTACAGCGTAGTGCCGAATAGTAAAAAAATGGCCTGGTCATGAGGGAGGTAAAGTCTTCCAGGAGGCAAGTGGATAGGGAAAAAATCTTGTCACATATGTAATGTGATGTATATGGGTATATTTAGGGTGTACCAGTTACATTGTTACAATAGGTAGCAATGGAGTTGAATACTAAAGGCAAATAGATTGTACACATTGCAAGCGCAGTTGCACTCTGCAAGTGACGCTGCTCCAGAGCTTAGTAAATGAGGGGGAACTCTGCTGACTTCCATCATCCAATCATGTAAAAGTAAACTTTTTTTTTGCTTGCATGCGATTGGGTATTCTTTATAAAGTGAAGCTTTACTTAATTTCCTAAGCTATTTGCCTTAAAGCGGAGTTCCACCCTGGATTTTTTTTTTTTTTTAAAAATACCCCCGGGACAGTCAAGGGCTAGTGCATTCCACAATGGCTAGCCTCTGATCTGTCCTGGGTTGCACTTACCTGTTAGGACAAATACTTACCTTGAAAACATCTTGTCCAGCGCTGCCATCTCAGATGTGGGCAGCTTGAAGCCAGCGAAATCCTCTTCGGCGTCCTCTTCCGCCTTCTTCGGTCCCTCGATGCCCTGCGCCGGCCCCGCCGTCACTTCCGGTGCACGCGCGTCATCCCTCCACAGCTTCTGGGCATGCCCAGAAGCTGTTTAGAAGGGGGTGACGCGCGCGACCCGGAACTGACGTCGGGCCCGGTGCAGGCGCAATGATTCCTGGGAGCGATGACGTCCAGCTCCCAGGAATCATTGCAGAGCCAGGAAGTGACGACGGGCCAAGGCCGAGGAAGGAGGAAGAAGGAAGTAAGGTAAGTATATTTTCTTCGCTACGAGGTAAGTAAAAAAAAAATGCGATTATCCATTTCTTTTTCAGGTGACCCGGAGCGAGAAGATGGAGGTAAGTATAAAATTAGGGTGGAACTCCACTTTAACCATTTCCGGACCGCCCGCTGCAGTTATATGTCAGTTATACGTCGGTACTTTGACGTTAAATAACAGGGTTATGGCAGCAGATAGCTCCAAGTTTTTTTTTAAACTGCCGGTGGTCCTCTTTCACAAAAGGGTGGTCCCAGCGGCGGATTTGCTGCCGGATCACCCTTACGGTGCGGCGGTAGAGGTGCCCCTCCCCGCCTCCAGGCGCTTCCCGGTCGTTTTCCCCGCTTACCGGACCTGCCGGTAGCAGGGAAAATGATCCGGTCCCCGCTTCTCACAGGCAGGAAGTCGAGTGAGGGCAAGATGGCCCCCACTCCACTCTATGGCCTTGGAGGACCAGAGCGACGTCAAACATCGTCTCCTAGCAACGCATTTATAGAGCCTATATTTTTTTTTCATTCTGAAAAAAAATGACTTTTTTTTTTTAGTGCAGATGTGAGATCTGAGGTCTTTTTGATCCCAGATCTCACATTAAAGAAGTCCTGTCATGCTTATTTCTATTACAAGGGATGTTTACATTCCTTGTAATAGGAATAAAAATGATCAAGATTTTTTTTTTGTTTAGAAACTGTGTAAAAATAAAAAATTATAGATAAAATAAATAGGAAAATAGAAAAATTAAAGCACCCTGTCCCCGTTAGCTGGCGCGCAGAAACAAACACATACGCAAGTCCCACCCACATATGTAAACGGTGTTCAAACCACACATGTGAGGTATCGCCGCGATCATTAGAGCGAGAGCAATACTTTTAGCCCTAGACCTCCTCTGTAGCTCTAGACTAATAAAATGTAGACATTTTTTTAAAATGTCGCCTATGGGGATTTTTAAGTACCAATGTTTGTCGCCATTCTACGAGCGTGCGCAATTTTAAAGCATGACATGTTGGGTATCTATTTACTCAGCGTAACATTATCTTTCAGATTATAGAAAAAAGTGGGCTAACTTTACTGTTTTCTTAATTTTAAATTAAAAAAAGTGATTTTTTTTTTTTCCAAAAAAATTGCATTTGGAAGAACGCTGCACAAATACGGTGTGATAAGAAATTTTCTAGCAAAAAAAATGATTTTAACTTGTAAACAAGTGTCAGAAATAGGCCCGATCCAGAAGTGGTTAAGTAAACCTACCTCAATGTGTTGCACTTTGCAACAATTAAACATACACTAACACCATCCTTATCTGCAAAGCAAACTACACAGTGTGACATTATAAACTTTATAGACACTTAGAGGTGACAGATGTTTTGCCACAATAATCCTTAAGACTGATGGACATATTAGTTAAGTCTGTTCTGGAAAAATAAATCCTGTACAAGAACAGTTGATGCTGTGCAACAATTTATAGCTATAGCTTTCTAAGACTGCATTCATTTGTATTTTCAGAGGCATCCAAACACAGCGCTGAGGCTTCATCATAGATTGTCATTTAAACACTGCAGTAAGAACTCTCATTGTTACCATCCAAGTAATTACAGGAACAGTGCAAAGGTTTTCCCTGAAAATGTTGATCCATGCTTTTTCATAATAAACCGAATATTTATATGCTGTCTTTTCCTAATGCTAGTCTAGACATTTACAGTACCCATTGTTAGCTGAGCCTTTTTAGATTATGTTCATTTGTAAGCACAATTTAAAATATGTGAAAAAAAATAATTTTATAATAGGAAACAAAATCATATGTTTACCTAAATATAAATGCAAGGTCTATCAAATGAAGCGTTTAGTGCAAAGACCAGAGCAACCAATTAAAATCCCTTTTTGGTTTGGTATTGGTCAGTTCTGGAATGAGGCTGCTATGGGTTACCAACACCTTGTTTCTGCCGTGTTTTCGGGAATGAGCCTTAAAGGGTTTCACTGTTTTCTTAGATTGTACAAGAACAGAACAGAAAACTGTGCTTGAAAATGTAATTGAATTACTTGCCGATCGCACTATGAATATATACATTGCGGTTTGCAAGAGGTTTACCAGGATTATGGCTGAAGATATCAGTTCCCGCCGTTTGCTGTTGTTTCTTGGGATTATGGTTTCCACCGGGTCGCCCGATAAACAATACGACTGGGCGGCTGGCTGCTCCCATCGGCAATCAAAGAGTTAATACTCTTTGATCACCTCTATGGCCTTGGAAGACTTGAGCAATATCATGACTTCAATTCCGGTCCAGGCGGGAAGCAAGTGATTTTTTTTTTTTTTTTTAAAGCAAAGGTTTAACTTTTTTTTTTTTTTTCCTTTTGATCTTTTGCTTTTAAAAGGTAAAGAAGAGATCTGGGGTCTTTTAACCTCAGATCTCTCCATAAAGAGGACCTGTCATCCTTACTTCTATTACAAGTGATGTTTACATTCCTTGTTAGACCCCCTTCAGACAGGGGCGACGCGACTTGCTGGGGCGACCTGTGAAGTCGCGGTGCGACATGCACGGACTTCATATCATTGAAGTCAATGCAAGTCGCCTCCAGGTTGCCCCAAAGTAGTACAGGACCCTTTTTCTAAGTCGGAGCGACTTGTGTCGCTCCTATTAGAACGGGTCCTGTGCTAATCAATGGCAGGCGACCCACCGCGACTTGTCAGGCGACCAAGTCGCCTGACAAGTCGCGCTAGTGTGAAATGGGGTCTAATAGGAATAAAAAATAAAATAAATGGAGTGTGTAAAAATAAAAAGTAAAATAAAGTAAAAAAAAATGAAAGTGCCCCCATCCCTCCGTGCTCACGGGCAGAAGTGAAAGCATATGTAAACGGTATTCACACCACACATGCGAGGTATTGCTGTGAACGTTAGAGTGAGCGCAGTAATTCTAGCACTAGACCGCCTCTATAATGCTAAACAGGTAAACTGTAAAAGGGTTTAAATCCTCGCCTATGTAGGTAGCGTAGTTTGTCACCAATCCACGAGCAGGCACAATTTAAAAGTGTGACATGTTGGGTATCTATTTACTCGGCGTATCATCATCTTTGTGTCTTTTTAACATTCATTAAAGTGCATTTTCTTCCCATAAAATTGCATTTGCAAAACCGCTGCGCAAATACCGTGTGAAAAAATAAATTGCAATAATCACTATTTTATTCCTTAGGGTCTTTGCTAAAAAAAAAATATATATATACAGTGGGTACGGAAAGTATTCAGACCCCCTTAAATTTTTCACTCTTTGTTATATTGCAGCCATTTGCTAAAATCATTTAAGTTCATTCTTCTTCCTCATGAATGTACACACAGCTCCCCATATTGACAGAAAAACACAGAATTGTTGACATTGTTGCAGATTTATTAAAAAAGAAAAACTGAAATATCACATGGTCCTAAGTATTCAGACCCTTTGCTCAGTATTTAGTAGAAGCCCCCTTTTGATCTAATACAGCCAGGAGTCTTTTTGGGAAAGATGCAACAAGTCTTTCACACCTGGATTTGGGGATCCTCTGCCATTCCTCCTTGCAGATCCTCTCCAGTTCTGTCAGGTTGGATGGTAAACGTTGGTGGATAGCCATTTTTAGGTCTCTCCAGAGATGCTCAATTGGGTTTAAGTCAGGGCTCTGGCTGGGCCATTCAAGAACAGTCACGGAGTTGTTGTGAAGCCACTCCTTCGTTATTATAGCTGTGTGCTTAGGGTCATTGTCTTGTTGGAAGGTAAACCTTCGGCCCAGTCTGAGGTCCAGAGCACTCTGGAGAAGGTTTTTGTCCAGGATATCCCTGTACTTGGCCGCATTCATCTTTCCCTCGATTGCAACCAGTCGTCCTGTCCCTGCAGCTGAAAAACACCCCCACAGCATGATGCTGCCACCACCATGCTTCACTGTTTGGACTGTATTGGACAGGTGATGAGCAGTGCCTGGTTTTCTCCACACATACCGCTTAGAATTAAGGCCAAAAAGTTCTATTTTGGTCTCATCAGACCAGAGAATCTTATTTCTCACCATCTTGGAGTCCTTCAGGTGTTTTTTAGCAAACTCCATGCAGGCTTTCATGTGTCTTACACTGAGGAGAGGCTTTCGTCGGGCCACTCTGCCATAAAGCCCCGACTGGTGGAGGGCTGCAGTGATGGTTGACTTTCTACAACTTTCTCCCATCTCCTGACTGCATCTCTGGAGCTCAGCCACAGTGATCTTTGGGTTCTTCTTTACCTCTCTCACCAAGGCTCTTCTCCCCCGATAGCTCAGTTTGGCCGGATGGCCAGCTCTAGGAAGGGTTCTGGTTGTCCCAAACGTCTTCCATTTGAGGATTATGGAGGCCACTGTGCTCTTAGGAACCTTAAGTGCAGCAGAAATCTTTTTGTAACCTTGACCAGATCTGTGCCTTGCCACAATTCTGTCTCTGAGCTCTTCAGGCAGTTCCTTTGACCTCATGATTCTCATTTGCTCTGACATGCATTGTGATCTGGAAGGTCATATATAGACAGGTGTGTGGCTTTCCTAATCAAGTCCAATCAGTATAATCAAACACAGCTGGACTCAAATGAAGGTGTAGAACCATCTCAAGGATGATCAGAAGAAATGGAAAGCACCTGAGTTAAATATATGAGTGTCACAGCAAAGGGTCTGAATACTTAGGACCATGTGATATTTCAGTTTTTCTTTTTTAATAAATCTGCAACAATGTCAACAATTCTGTGTTTTTCTGTCAGTATGGGGTGCTATGTGTACATTCATGAGGAAGAAGAATGAACTTAAATGATTTTAGCAAATGGCTGCAATATAACAAAGAGTGAAAAATTTAAGGGGGTCTGAATACTTTCCGTACCCACTGTATATATAATGTTTGGGGTTTGTAAGTCATTTTCTAGCAAAAAATACTGACTTAAACTTGTAAAAAAAAGTGGCAGAAAAAGCCTGGTAGGCAAGTGGTTAAAATGTCACCATAGCAAGGGGTGGTAGTAAACATCCAGTAAAGAGCCCTTAGGACTGAAAGGAACAGGGTGTAAAATCATACATAAAATTAGACTGGACACTTGAGATGGAGGTGACACGTTAAGACGGGTAGAGTCATGTTACATAGCTAAAAATCACAATGCTCCTTGTACACTTTGTAGACAAGGTCTCAACAAAGCTCTGGATCCAGTTAGTAACATAACTTGGCTGAGGCTTTTCTGAACTCTAGGCAGTAACAAAATTGTCAATTATGCCCCATCTCGCTGATTACCTAACTTAACCCGATGGTCTGCAAAAGTCAGTGAGCTGATCGTCTTTAGGGATGATCGAATGGTTCGGGTCGACCATCGGTTCGACCCGAACATTTACTGTTCGAAATTCGGACGAATTTCGAACTTTTTGCTGAAAAAGTTCGGAATTCGGCAACCAGAACTGACCAAAATGCAATAGGACAGGAACTGGGTTTTAAAAGCCTGTGATTGGACCAGAACCATCAGTAAAAGCCAATTGAGGGGGCAGGAGGATGCTAGGAATGTGATTGGAGTGACTAGGGGGTCCAGAGGCCAATCAGTAGTGAATACGCCCCCCAGTATATAAGATAGCCCCGCCAAATCTCTAGCACTTTAATACAGGGCTGTGGAAGAGAGTGGAAGCAGTTCTGTTACCCCTGCTTCAAAAGTGTCATTTAGCAATTATTAGTGTGAGGAAAGGGATATCTAGTGTAGTTAGGGTACTATTTTCCACTATAGTTAGATTTAATAATCTAGTTTCTGTAGGGAAAGTGTTAAGTGTTAGGGGACTGTAGTGTAGTGTAGGGTTAACTGACTCTGACTGCTATAGCAGGGTGACCAAACCCTTCCATGTCAGGGTGACAGCCATAGAAAAAAGATTGTTTCTATTAGAATTGCAGTAGAGCAGGATAGTGGCAGGCATGACATCTGAACTTCTGTGTAGGGGTATATATACACACACACACGTATGTATATATATACTTACACATATATAGGTGTGAAAGTAGCAGAACCCTATGGCTGCGCTAATGAAATTATTAACAGGCATAGGACTTCGCTCCTATCACACCTATATGTGTGTATGTGTATAAATACATATAAGTGTGTGTGTATATATACCCCTATACAGAAGTTCAGATGTTATGCCTGCCTCCAAAGACGCCCAAAAAATGCCCAAAAAAACGCCTGCTACAAAAATGCCCAGGTGTGTTGTTGCAGGCGTTTTTTTTGGGCATTTTTTGGGCGTCTTTGGAGGCAGGCATAACATCTGAACTTCTGTATAGGGGTATATATACACATGTGTGTGTGTGTATATATACCTCTACACAGAAGTTCAGATGTCATGCCTGCCTCCAAACACGTCCACAAAAAAGCCCTATAAACGCCTGCAACAAAAAGCCGGATGTGAAAATAGCGGAGCCATTATCCTGCTCTACTGCAATTCTAATACAAACAAACTTTTTTTTCTGGTTCTGGACATGCTACAGAGCTGAAACTTCACAGGTACACTTTTTAGACCCCCCCCCCCCCCCCCCAGACACTAAATCCAAAGAAATCTCTTTTTTTTTTTTTCCAATAATTTTTTCAATAATTGGCTCTCTATCAAAAATGACAATTTTTAAGAACTTTTTTTTGTGTGATTAATAGTCCCTGGGGCATGACCCAGAACCCTAGGCACTTTTTAGGGGCATTTATTGGGTTTTAGGGCTTCAAAATTGTGTTTTTTGATTACCGAAGTTCGGGTCCCATTGACTTCAATGGGGTTCTGAAACCCGGTCGAACTTTCGGGAAGTTCGGGGGTTTTGGTCGAACCGAACTTTTCAAAAGTTTCGATCATCCCTAATCGTATTCTCTCCAGTAATTAGTGAGATTTACCAAAACTTGTGCACTTAAAAACTTATGCAGCTGTGCATAGTAACCAATCAGCTTCTAGGTTTTAGGCCCCTTTCACACAGTCCGTCTGTCGGATGGACTCTGTTTATCTCAGCGGGGAATCGATCTGCTGATCCCCCGCTGAGCAGGAGGATGACAGCTGTTCTCTGCGCTGTGTGCGGAGACACAGCTGTCAGGTCCCCATGCATCTCTATGGGGGAATCGGATGGGAATGGACCGTTGGTCCGTTCTCATCCGATCCGCTGGACGGATGGAAAATAGGGTTTCCATCCGTCCAGATTTGACGGATCGGATCGGAAGTCAGCGAACATGTCTCCGCTGACATTCGATGCCCCATAGACATGCATGGGATGACGTTCAGATCCGCACGTCACCCCATGCATGTCTATGGGGCAGATCTGCAAAAAAACGGACAGGCGGATCTGAACGGTCCGCCTGTGTGAAAAGGACCTTAATCGAAGTTCAAACTGAATGCAGCTTTGAAACTGTGGGACTTCCCATTGTCAGCGCATGTCAGTGCGACGTCAGGTGCGACTTGGCTGACATCTGTGCGACTTCATGCACAGATGTCTATGCAAGTCACACCTGTCGCCAAAAGTAGTGCAGGAACTACTTTTTCAAATTGGTGCAGCACCGCAAAGTCGGCATCGCACCAATTTGAACAGTTCCATTGCCAAGAATAGGGTGCGACTTGTCATGGGATTTGAGCTGTCAAATCGCATGACAAGCCACACTGGTGTGAATGAGGGCTTTTTGAGAAAGCTTAATAAAACAAGCTAAAAGGATAAGTTCACCTTTCTAAAAAAAAAAATAATCAATTTAAAAAAAATAAATAAATGCACTTTTTTTACAGGTAAAAAAATATGCAATTTTTTTTTTTTTTGGAACCTGTAAAGCATTGTACCCAAGATCAGCAGATCATGGGTGCAATCCCAGGCTCCAGTAGACTATCAGTGTATCTGTTTGCTCGTATGGATAGGCAGTTACAAAATGATAAGAAGACTCCATGAACTACCTAGAAAATCTATGCTGAGAGAAATATGGAGGCTGCCAATGTTGTCCTCTCCTTAAAAACTAGTTCTCTTCTGCCATGCTAACCTTAGCATCTGTACTTGTACAAAAGGAAATTACTCAGAAAGCGAGAGACA
Source organism: Pelophylax lessonae (assembly GCF_965119305.1). Classification (NCBI taxonomy): domain Eukaryota; kingdom Metazoa; phylum Chordata; class Amphibia; order Anura; family Ranidae; genus Pelophylax; species Pelophylax lessonae. The sequence goes on from NC_138768.1 coordinate 655,591,001, forward strand.
GGAAATTTAGCGATTTTAGTAGGAGATAAGATAAGCAATTGCAGCTTGCATTAAAAGTTTAAGCTCTAACGAGCAGGGCCCTCTGATTCTTCCTGTATTGAATTGTATTGTAACTGTACTATTTTACATACTTTTACTGTACTATTTTTTACTGTACTATTTTTTACTGTACTATTTGAACTCTACTTTTTTACTTTATTTCACTGTACTGTCTGCCCTTACATTGTAAAGCGCTGCGTAAAACTGTTGGCACTACATAAATCCTGTATAATATTTATAAAAAATAAAAAAAACGATTGCAGACACCTACTATTATATATATATATATATATATATATATATATATATATATATATATAATATATTATTATTATTGCTTTCAGTAAAAGCAAGTTTTCCAGGTTTACAACTGTCATGTGTGATTTGGTATATCCAGTCACGACTGGACTTGCTATACCTTTTGCCTCCTACCTGTATAAAAAAATATCATATGTGTAAAAGTCTAAAGCAGTACATGGCTTTAGTATACACCTTGACGTTCCGGATCGTGGGCAGAATAGCTGCAATTCTGGCCATGATTCCCTAACCAGTGCAAATCACGGGACGTGCTTGTGATCTCGTTACATTTATTGGCACCCCAATCGCGATTGTGCCGTGATTATCGCCCAAGAAATCATTGCAAAATCACGCAAACAGAATCGTGGTACGGCTGTTGCCCAAAAGAAGTTCCAGAACTTCTTTTGGGGGACAGGCATCCCACAATTCTGTTGGCATGATGTTGCCACGATTTGTCAGGCAACAAATGCGGCAAAATTGGGGTGTCATTGAAAGTAATGGGATCGCAAGTGAGTCTTGTGATTTGTGGAAACTCTGGAATCACGGGCAGAATTGTGGCAAATTTGACCACGATTTGGAATGCCAAGGTGTGAATGGAGCCTAAGGAGTTGCCTTACACCCAGTCAGAATAAGGTCCAAGTGAGTTTGCACCCCCATACAAGTCTAGAAAGCAAGACCCACTTTAAACAGATCAAATACGAGTCAGAAGGAGGTTAACTGCAGGTCAAATGCACCTGTAAATGAATTCAGATTGATCGTTGAACAGTCTTAACTGAAATTCAAATCCCGTGACGCAACCTTTTTATGTAGAAGGCAAGTCAAAACCTAACAAACCCTAAATGTACTCCCACCCTCATTCTAAACCTATTCTGAAGCCACCCTGGTCTGGTCACATGATCCAAGTCGCAGTGCCGGCTTCAGTGTAGACCAAGGAAAGCCAACAACAGATGCCCCATAGTAAGCCTATGGGTGACGTCATCGCACTAGCTCTGCAGCTGTTGTCCTCTACACTGAAGCCAGCGCTGAAGAGATCATGGGACCCCGGCGACTTCAGAATAGGTATTTTTCCTTTTACAGGGTAGGTAGATTAGGCCTGGAATGGGGTGGAAGTACATTTAAGCTTAATTAGATTTTGACTTGCCTTCCACTTTAAAGTGATATTAAACCATCAGATTTTTAAGCAATTTCAGAAGCTGATTTAAAGGATAAGTGCACCTATGGAATATCTTACATGTTTACCCATTGTTAGGGTAGAACATGTAAAATGTCGCAGCACCTGCACCTCCCTCCTCAATCCCCCCCTCATCCTATGACAGCGGGCGAGGTATATTCTCCCAGAATCCGCTGTCACAATTTTTAATGTACACACGGAGCTGCAGCATGGCTCGGGTTCCCCCATAGCAATCTGCTTGCTGTGGGGGCACTTGACAGGAGGGAGGGGCCAGGAGCAGGAACAAGGGATCTGAGAAGAGGAGGATAAGGGCAAAACCAACTGCACAGAGAAGGTAAGTAGAACATGTTTGGTATTTAAAAAAGCTGGTGCTAGGACCACTGTCTCCACTTTCCTGTTTCAGGGTGGCTCCTCCCCCCTCCCATCTCCAATTTAACAGGCTGACTGGAGATGTCATCTGTTAACCCTTTTCTGTGAAGGCCAAAAGTTCAGGGAAGCAGCACTAAAAGCAGGAGCCAGCAACATTGAATATTTTAAACTGCAAGTGCTGAGGTCAGAATTTTAATAAATCTTTTACTGGATAATACTACTTTAAGCACCTTTGGAATAAGCTAGAAGGCTTTTTCATTTTTTATTTTTAAAGGTTCTTTTAGTAAGTGATAAAAAATCCCACATATGAGGGTTAGTTCATCATTACAGAAATTTTTTTTAAGGTGAACTAACGTCGGACACCCTCCTTCACTCTCCCAGTCCCTGCTGTACTTGCCTCACTCCAGCCGTCCAGGGATGTGAAATCCCCACTCTTCTCCCTCTTCTTCATCAGTGCTTCCGCAATAGACCAGATGGATTCTGATTGGTCAGCACTGTCAATGTGATGGCTATGACCAATCAGAATTGATATGGTCTTTGCCGGAAGTGCTGCACAGAGAAGAGGGAGAAGGGCTAGGATTTCAAATCCCCAGACAGCTGGAGCAGGATTCCTCCATCCATCTTGCTTGTATGGATGGGGGAATCCCCTAAGTTATTTTCAATCAGCCCTCTGACCCCAAGTATGGGAAACCAGCCCTCTGACCCCAAATATGGGAAACCAGCCCTCTGACCCCCATGTATGGGAAACCAGCCCTCTGACCCCCATGTATGGTAAACCAGCCCTCTGACCCCAAGTATGGGAAACCAGCCCTCTGACCCCAAGTATGGGAAACCAGCCCTCTGACCCCAAGTATAGGAAACCAGCCCTCTGACCCCATGTATGGTAAACCAGCCCTCTGACCCCCATGTATGGGAAACCAGCCCTCTGACCCCAAGTATGGGAAACCAGCCCTCTGACCCCAAGTATGGGAAACCAGCCCTCTGACCCCAAGTATGGGAAACCAGCAATCTGACCCCAAGTATGGGAAACCAGCCCTCTGACCCCATGTATGGGAAACCAGCCCTCTGACCCCATGTATGGGAAACCAGCCCTCTGACCCCATGTATGGGAAACCAGCCCTCTGACCCCATGTATGGGAAACCAGCCCTCTGACCCCATGTATGCGAAACCAGCCCTCTGACCCCATGTATGGTAAACCAGCCCTCTGACCCCAAGTATGGGAAACCAGCCCTCTGACCCCAAGTATGGGAAACCAGCAATCTGACCCCAAGTATGGGAAACCAGCCCTCTGACCCCATGTATGGGAAACCAGCCCTCTAACCCCATGTATGGGAAACCAGCCCTCTGACCCCATGTATGGGAAACCAGCCCTCTGACCCCAAGAATGGGAAACCAGCCCTCTGACCCCAAGAATGGGAAACCAGCCCTCTGACCCCCATGTATGGTAAACCAGCCCTCTGACCCCCATGTATGGTAAACCAGCCCTCTGACCCCAAGCATGAGAAACCAGCCCTCTGACCCCAAGCATGAGAAACCAGCCCTCTGACCCAAAGCATGAGAAACCAGCCCTCTGACCCAAAGCATGAGAAACCAGCCCTCTGACCCCAAGCAAGGGAAACCAGCCCTCTGACCCCATGTATGGGAAACCAGCCCTCTGACCCCAAGTATGGGAAACCAGCCCTCTGACCCAAAGCATGAGAAACGCAACCAGGAAGCTTTTCCAGAATCTTTTGAAAAAAAAAAAATCATATGTTTAGCACGCATTGTTGAATTCGATACCAGTATGCAACAAAATGTGAACGATAAGTCGTCCAATTATCTGATCGGGTGTACGAGCCATTAGTTGCACCCCTACTTACCATGTACCCTGAATGGAAAAAGTACAGGTACACTTTAACCACTTGCTGACTGCCCGCCACATATATACTGCGGCAGGCTGGCTCAGCTGTGCGAATCGCCGTACCTATACGGCGGCTTGTGAGAGCTCTCCTGGGGGTGAGTGGGGATGCTGATCCATGGGACTGGCGGCACAGATTGCCGCAGGGCACCCGCGATCGCTCCCCACTGAGAGAGAACGACTGTCTGCTGTTGTAAACAAAATGCTCACTGAGCGCCTGTGATCCTCCTATATATGATCACAGGTCTCTGTGATCATTTCACAAGTCCCTCCCCCCCACAGTTAGAAAACACCCCCTAGGCTCACACTTAACCCTTTGATCACCCCTGGGTTAACCCCTTCCTTGCCAGTGTCATTACAGTAACAGTGCATCTTTTTAGCACTAATAACTGTAGTAACATCACTGGTCCCCCCAAAAGTGTCACAAATGTCAGTTAGGGGTCCAATCTGTCTGCCAAAATGTCGTAGTCCCGCAAAAAATTGCAAAGTGGCGCCATTACTAGTAGAAAAAAAGAAATGACACAAATCTTTCCCCTAGTTCAATGATCGCGAACCTTGGCACTCCAGAGGTTTTGGAACTATATTTCCCATGATGCTCAACTATACTGCAGAGTGCATGAGCATCATGGGAAATTTAGTTCTAAAACATCTGGGGTGCCAAGGTTTGCCATCACTGCGCCTAGTTTGTAACTTTTGCGCAAACCAATCGAAATAAGCCTTTTGGTATTTTTGTTTTAGTGCCGGTTCACACCAGTGCGGCTGCGGAGATCACATGTAATTCGAAGCGCACTGCTCCCTCATTACATGCGATCTCCTGTGCGGATGCAAATTCAGCCATACACTTTGTATGGCTAAATTCGCACTGCACCCGCACAAAAGTCGCACAGGAGCCTTTTTTTCAACTGCATCAGGAACGGATCACACAGTGGTTCACATTTGTGCGATCCGATCCTGTGCGAACTGTCAGATCGCACTGCGATATGCGATCAAACTGGGGGTGTCGTTAACATTTAATTGACACCCCCCGCGTATCGCATTTGGCAGTGTGAACTGCCAGATGTGCGTTTGCGATGCGGGAACAGGCTGCGAATTTGCAGCCTTCCCGCATCGCACAAGTGTGAACCGGCACTTACCAAAAATATGTAGCAGAATACAAATTGGCCTAGAAGGATGAAAAAAATAGATTTTTAATTTTTTTTTATATATATATATATATATGTTATATAGCAGAAAGTAAAAAATATTGTTTTTTTTTCAGAATTGTCGCTCTTTTTTTGTTTATAACGCAAAAAATAAAAATCGCACAGATCAAATACCACCAAAAGCAAGCTCTATTTGTGGGGAAAAAAAGGACATCAATTTTATTTAGGTACAGCATCGCACGACCGCGCAATTGTCTGTTATAGCAACACAGTGCCGAATCGCAAAAAACAGCCTGGTTATTAAGGGGGGGGGGGGTCAAATCCTTTCGGTCCAGAAGTGGTTAAAAACAGGACAGTCCCACAGTACCAATAATATGGTAGGAAAGCAGTTCACAGCGTATAACACAGCTGTGTCTTTTTCCGGTACGGTTCTAAGCTTTGCCATCCACCGGGCATGCAGGCAGGAAATGGAGTAGAACAAGAAAGTCTTTATAACCAGGATTGTTCTGCTACATTACTGCTAATGCCACTGGAGTGATGGGAAGCATCCTGAGCACAGCCATTAGCCTGGTTTAGCAGACCTGTCAACTCCCACTGCTTATTTGTGAATCTCGCTGGTTTTAAGTCAGGATGTGATTTTTCGCTTGAGTGGCACGGCAGACTTCACACAGCTTTCATAGCTTTTTGCCTAACTATATGCTTTGGAATATGGCTTTTCTAGGTTCAGTGGAGGCAGCAGTTGGAATAATCGCTTCCAAACCAAGCCGCTACACAGACAGTGAGACCTTCTGCAGAAAGACCAGCGACTTCCCCAGTAGATAGGATCCCTTAACAAGCCATCTCTCCATGTCTCACGTTATACGGAATCAGAAGAGTAAGGACAGTACAAATAAACCTCGCTTGGCAGCAGATCTGCCGTGCCAAGTGCATTGCAACAACCTTCTTGGGACGCTCAAAAGGGATATAAAATCACTGCGGTGTACAAATGTGATTGGTAGTGAAAAGGGAGGAAAAAATAAATAAAAACTGGGTCATTCTTCAAGCAGAAAATGGAGCTCTAAATTGTACTTCTGGTCTATTGGAACACTCCAGACAGTGGAAGCTAAAGAGCGGAGATCTCTAGCAGCCTGTTTATACCATTCACTTGCAGAATAGCTAAAGGTTCAGATGCTGCCAACCAGATTAGCAGTCATCTGGAAATCTGTGTCTGCAAGAAGCATGCCGTACCAATTCATCCCAGCCTGCATGCCTTAGGAATTGCAAATGTTACCCTTTTAGATGTAATTCTACAGCACAACACGTCCATTGACACACCACGTTCCCCTCGTTCTACGTCTACAAGAGGTGCCATGACCAATGTAAACAATTCCCTTCCTCGTACTCCCCTCCTCCCCTTCCACAATGTCTAATATCCCACTCCAGGAGAATACATACCCTTTTCTTCATCCGAAAACACATTGTGATTAGAGAAAGTATATGCAATAATTCCCAGGATGTGCTATTCCCACAGCCGCTGCTGGAATGAGGTGTTAGCTGCTTACAAATATCTTATACATGAAACTACACGTTTTTATTTGGCAACGAGCCCTGGAACACTTCCACTACAAAATCCCATTGCCTAAATGTGTTGGAACTTGCGTGAGCAACTTTAGTGACTGCAGGAAAAGAGATTTAAAAAGAAGCACGCTCACCTCTACTATTTCTGTGTTGGCATATCTGGTTAGGGTCTGCTCTGTAGGATGTGCCACTGAGATCTGTACGAACGTGTTCAGCTTTCCATCACGGGCAGCACTCAGCAGATCCTTGCACGCTGCAAACCAAAGAAAGAAGTGTCAGTAAAGGCAAACAGTTCATATGGCACAGGGCGACATAGGCTTAGAATGAGCTCTGGAACACATCTCTGGAGACGCAGCTGATTTAGCAGAGGAAGTCCCTTGGAGTTACCTTCACAGACATAGGAAGTCACATGTTAGAGCTGAGAATTCATTTCCACAAGCAGCTCCTGGAAGCATACTTCCCAGCCAGAAACACAGCATTGGTGTGACTGTGTACAACTGCAGGCTAATCCCCGCCGAGTCTTATACACAAATACACCAGCAAAGAAAGTACATCAGATGTGACCTTAAACCTCATTCACGTCACTCAGCCTTTTCCCATAAAGCATACGGGAATTGTTTAATGAGACGGTTACTTATTAACTAGTTGTCTTATTTCTGCCATGTGTTATATCAGGCTAGGTGGACAAACACACACATACATAGAAATATCTCTCTCTATATATATCTCTCTCTCTATATATCTATCTCTATATATCTATATCTATCGCTTTATATCTATCTCTATATATCTATCTCTATATATCTATCTCTATATATCTATCTCTATATATCTATATCTATCGCTTTATATCTATCTCTATATATCTATATCTATCACTTTATATCTATCTCTGTATATTTATATATCTATCGCTATATATCTATCTCTATATATCTATATCTATCACTTTATATCTATCTCTGTATATTTATATATCTATCGCTATATATCTATCTCTATATATCTATATCTATCGCTTTATATCTATCTCTATCTCTATATATCTATCGCTATATATCTATCTCTATATATCTATCGCTATATATCTATATCTATCGCTTTATATCTATCTCTATCTCTATATATCTATCGCTATATATCTATCGCTATATATCTATCTCTATATATCTATCGCTATATATCTATGTCTATATATCTATCTCTATATATCTATCGCTATATATCTATCGCTATATATCTATCTCTATATATCTATATCTATCGCTTTATATCTATCTCTGTATATTTATATCTATCGCTTTATATCTATCTCTATATATCTATATCTATCGCTTTATGTCTATCTCTATCTCTATATATCTATCACTTTATATCTATCTCTATATATCGATCGCTATATATCTATCTCTATATATCTATATCTATCGCTTTATATCTATCTCTATATATCTATCTCTATCGCTATATATCTATCTCTATATATCGATATCTATCGCTGTATATCTATCTCTATAGATTTATATCTATCGCTTTATATCTATCTCTATCTCTATATATCTATCACTATATATCTATATCTATCGCTATATATCTATCTCTATATATCTATATCTATCACTTTATATCTATCGCTATATATCTATATCTATCGCTGTATATCTATCTCTATAGATTTATATCTATCGCTTTATATCTATCTCTATCTCTATATATCTATCACTATATATCTATATCTATCGCTATATATCTATCTCTATATATCTATCGCTATATATCTATATCTATCGCTATATATCTATATCTATCGCTATATATCTATCGCTATATATCTATATCTATCGCTATATATCTATCTCTATATATCTATATCTATCTCTATATATCTATATCTATCGCTATATATCTATCTCTATATATCTATCGCTATATATCTATCTCTATATATCTATATCCATCGCTATATATCTATCTCTATATATCTATATCCATCGCTATATATCTATCTCTATAAATCGATCGATTTATATCTATCTATATATATCTATATCCATCACTATATATCTATCTCTATATATCTATCGCTTTATATCTATCTCTATATATCTATCGCTATATATCTATCTCTATCTATATATATCTATCGCTATATATCTATCTCTATATATCTATATCTATCACTTTATATCTATCTCTATATATCTATCGCTATATATCTATATCTATCGCTATATATCTATATATCTATCGCTATACATCTATCTCTATATATCTATCGCTATACATCTATCTCTATATATCTATATCTATCGCTATATATCTCTATATCTATCGCTATACATCTATCTCTATATATCTATATCTATCGCTATATATCTATATATCTATCGCTATACATCTATCTCTATATATCTATATCTATCGCTATATATCTATAGCTATACATCTATCTCTATCTCTATATATCTATCGCTATACATCTATCTCTATATATCTATCGCTATACATCATGATCTATCTCTATATATATATATCTCTATCTCTATATATCTATCGCTATACATCTATCTCTATATATCTATCGCTATACAGCTATCTCTATATATCTATATCTATCGCTATATATCTATCTCTATATATCTATCACTATCTCTATATATATATATATATATATATCTATATATCTATATCTCTCTCTATATATCTCTATATATGTATATCTCTATCTATATATATCTATCTCTATATCTCTATCTCTATATATCTCTCTCTATCTCTATATATCTATCGCTATATAGCTATCTCTATCGCTATATATCTATCTCTATTTCTATATATCTCTATCTCTATATATCTCTATATATCTCTATCTCTATATATCGCTATATATCTATCGCTATATATCTATCTCTATACAGTGGTGGGATTAAAAAAATTTTAGTAACCAGTTCAGACTTTCCCAGCAGAATGACCAGCGTGCCCCCTTTTAATGCAGAATGACCAGCGTGCCCCCTTTCAATGCACAGTGACCAGCGTGCCCCCCCCCCTTTCAATGCACAGTGACCAGCGTGCCCCCCTTTCAATGCAGAGACACCAGTGTGCCCCCTTTCAATGCACAGTGACCACAGCATTGCCCCCAATGATTGCAGAGTGCCACAGCATTGCCCCCAATCATTGCAGAGTGCCCACAGCATTGCCCCCAATAATTGCAGAGTGCCCACAGCATTGCCCCAATAATTGCAGAGTGCCCACAGCATTGCCCCCAATAATTGCAGAGTGCCCACAGCATTGCCCCAATAATTGCAGATTGCCCACAGCATTGCCCCCAATAATTGCAGAGTGCCCACAGCATTGCCCCCAATAATTGCAGAGTGCCCACAGCATTGCCCCCCATAATTGCAGAGTGCCCACAGCATTGCCCCCAATGATCATTGCAGAGTGCCCACAGCATTGCCCCCAATGATCATTGCAGAGTGCCACAGCATTGCCCCCAATGATCATTGCAGAGTGCCCACAGCATTGCCCCCAATCATTGCAGAGCGCCACAGCATTGCCCCCAATCATTGCAGAGCGCCACAGCATTGCCCCCAATCATTGCAGAGCGCCACAGCATTGCCCCCAATAATTGCAGTGCGCCACAGCATTGCCTCCAATAATTGCAGAGCGCCACAGCATTGCCCCCAATAATTGCAGAGTGCCAGCGATCCCCCCGCAAGACCCCTGCACTTACCTCACGGACGGTCACACAGCTTCTCTTCAGTCCCCGGCTCCCCGCGTCTCCTCGTCCAATTGCACGGGGTTTGCCTTTCGGCCAATCAGGAAGCGGGAGGACCCGCTCCCTGATTGGCCAGGAGGAGGATCCGTGTAACAATAGCGAATTTTCATTCGCTATTGTCACAGAATGGGCGGGTCAGGGGCGCACTGCTCTGCTCCCCGGCCGCCACGTCTGCGGCTGCGCGGTCCGAGCGCGGGACATTCCCAATTGTACTGCGCGTCCTTAGACGCGCAGAGGGATCAGCCTGTTCTGCGAACTTGCAGAAAGTTAGTAACCAGTTCTATGTCTATATATCTATCTCTATATATCTTTCGCTATATATCTATCGCTATATATCTATCTCTATATATCTATGTCTATCTCTATATATCTATCTCTATCTCTATATATCTATGTCTATATATCTATGTCTATCTCTATCTCTATATATCCATGTCTATCTCTATATATCTTTCGCTATATATCTATCTCTATATATCTATGTCTATATATCTATGTCTATATATCTATCTCTATATATCTATGTCTATACATCTATATATCTATGTCTATATATCTATGTCTATATATCTATAGACAGACAGACAGAGAGTGGAAAATCAGTCACACTTCTGCAGAGAAACCAATCAGCTTCTACCCTCCGCTTGTTTAGTTACCACTTCTGGACCAGAAGGTTCCCCCCCCCCCCCCTTAATGAGCAGGGCAATTTTTTTGCGATTCAGGACTTTTGCGCAGTCGTGCGACGCTGTACCTAAATAAATGGATGTCCCTTTTTTTTCTCCCACAAATAGAGCTTTCTTTGGTAGTATTTGATCACCTCTGCAACTTTTTTGCGCTATAAACAAAAAAAAAAGATCGACAATTCTGAAAATAAATAAATAAATAACTTTTTGCTATATAACATTCCCAATAAAAAAAAAAATTTAAACTCAAATTGTTTTTATAATTTTAGGCCAATGTGTATTCTGCTACATATTTTTGGTAAAATAAATCCAAATAAGTGTATTTTGATTGGTTTGCGCAAAAGTTGTCGCGTCTACAAAGTAGGGGAAAGATTTAGGTAATTTTTTATTTATTTAATTTACAACAGCACACAGAGCAGCCATCAGGGGGGGACAGCCCATACACATGTAGGGGGCCCGGGCATTCCTGAGGGGCCCAGGCCCCAACCAATGTGACCGAGTTGTTGCTGCTGTAGTAACTAGCAATTGCTAAAGCAGTGTGGCTGCAGAGTAAGCCGATGCAGCTGAAGGAATGTCTCTTTGCTGGATTGGGATCTGTCTTTGCTGAATATATGAGGCTGTCTCTTTGTTGGAATGTAATGTCTCTTTGCTGAATATATGAGGCCATCTCTTTACTGGAGGAAGATGTCTCTTTGCTGAATATATGAGGTTGTCCCTTTGCTGGATTGGGATGTCTCCTTGATGAATATACGGGGATGTCAATTTGCTGGCTTGGATTCATTTTCATATATTAAGTTGTAAGAGTGTTAAAATAGAAGTGGGTGCACTGAAGGACTCAGTGGGATGGCCAGTGGACGGATTAGGTGGGACGGCCAGAGGATGGGCCCTACAAAATGTTGGTGGTCAGGCCCGGAGGGGCCCAGGCCTAAAGATGTGTAAGGGGCCCCAAAATTTCTGATGGCTGCCCTGACAGCACACCACTGGTCTGTCTCCACAGGGAGCGATCGCGGGTGCCCAGCGGCAATCGTGGCCACCGACACACGCGCACCTGCACAACCGCTCCCACGAATCGTCGTTTCACGGGAACCTGTCGACCTACCACCATATATCTACGGTGGCTGGTCGGCAAGTGGTTAAGATTTTGCAATAAAAACTGGAAGCTGATTGGTTTCTCTGCAGATGTGTGACTGATTTTGCTTTAGTAAATACTGTAAACCCCTATATTACCAAAAGTATTGGGACGTCTGCCTTAACACGCACATGAACTTTAATGGCATCCCAGTCTTAGTCTGTAGGGTTCAGTATTGAGTTGGCCCACCCTTTGCAACTATAACAGCTTCAACTCTTCTGGGAAGGCTGTCCACAAGTTTTAGGAGAGTGTCTCTGGGAATGTTTGACCATTCTTTCAGAAGTGCATTTGTGAGGTCAGGCACTGATGTTGGACGAGAAGGCCTGGCTTGCAGTCTCCACCCTAATTTATCCCAAAGATGTTCTATTGGGTTGAGGTCAGGACTCTGAGTAGGCCAGTCAAGTTCCTCCACCCCAAACTTGCTCATCCATGTCTTTATGCATGTTGCTTTGTGCACTGGTCCAAATCATTTGGTGGAGAGGATACGATGGTATTGGGTTGTCTTTCAGGGGTGGGGCTTGGCCCCTTAGTTCCAGTGAAGGGAACCCCTAAGGCATCAGCAGACCAAGACATTTTGGACAATTTCATGCTCCCAACTTTGTGGGTACAATTTGGGGATGGCCCCTTCCTGTTCCAACATGACTGCGCACCAGTGCACAAAGCAAGGTCTATAAAGACATGGATTAGTGAGCTTGGCGTATAGGAACTTGACTGGCCTGCACAGCCCTCAACCTGAAAGAAAACCTTTGGGATGAATTAAAGTGCAGACTGTGAGCCAGGCCTTCTCGTCCAACATCAGCGTCTGACCTCACAAATGCGCTTCTGGAAGAATGGTCAGAATTCCCATGGACACACTCCTAAACCTTGTGGGCACCTTTCTAGAAGAGTTGAATCTGTTATAACTGCAAAGGGTGGGCCAACTCAATATTGAACCCTACGGACTAATGCCCCATACACACGTGCAGATTATCTGAAGACTTTTGTCTGCAGACTTACCTTTTCTATGTAGTGCAAGGGCCTACCGGATTGCATACAAATTGAAAGTGTTTAGGTTTGACCTCATATTGTATGGTTTTGGTAAGTCTGCAGACAAAAGTCTTCAGATAATCTGCACGTGTGTATGGGGCATTAGCCTACATTCACATTGGTCTGATTTGACATGTCAAATCGGAGCCGATTGCCAGCAATTGCGCTGTCTGAATCGGTGCGACTCCGACTTTACAGCACCTAAAAGTAGTTTCTGTACTACTTTTGGCGACAACGGGGACGATTTCCATAGACGTCTGTGCAGGAACCCGCACAGATGTATGGGAAATCTCCCCTAAAGTTGGACTGAACTTGCACGATTTCAAAGCAGGCCTCAGTGTGAACCTGGGCTAAGACTGGGATGCCATTAAAGTTCAAGTTTGTGTGTGTATATATATATACATACATACACACACATGTACAATATCTCCATGTATGCGTGAAGCCTAATACAATATAATAACTTCAATTGAAGTTTACTGTAGCAACGTTCAAGTCAACAGTGTTACAATGTTAATTTTAATCTAACTACAAAAAACTTAAAGCGGTACGAGGCTGGGTTCACACTTATGCGATGCCAGACATTGCTGTGCAAATCACATGCGACCTGTGTGCGATGCGAATTCCGATTCCATCTGATTTCACAGTTCGCACTGTTTTCTGCGAACAGATTTGGGGGTGTCATTAAGTTTGCATTGACACCCCCAGCTGTGAGTCAGATGCGATGCAGGAACCCGCACAAGAATCACAGTGGTTCCTGCATTGGATAAGTGTGAACTCAGCCTTAGAGAGGAGCTCCAGCTCCCCCCTCCCCCCCATGCATCAAAAAAATTAAAAAGTCAGCAGCTACAAATACTGTAATTGGTGACTTTTAATATTAGAATTAATATTAATATTAGAATACTTACCTGTACAGGGATCCCATGATGTCGGCACCCCAACTGATTTTCCAATCGGCTCTCGGGTGCTGCTGCCCCCGCCATTCTTTGTAAGGGAAGCTGGCTGGTGGCTTCACAGCTAATTCCCTACTGTGCATTCGCGAGCACACTGCACTTTGTGAATGGCCAAGTGGGGGGGGGGGGGGGTCTTACTTCTGGAGGGACCTCTCCCAGAAGTGGGGATGGGTACCTATCAGAAACAGAGACCCGCTCCCCCTTTCCCATGGAAGGTGCCAAATGTATGAAAGGGTGGAGGAAGCAAACAAGCAGAGCTTCCCCTTTTGGGTTGAGCTCCGGTTTAAATTTTTACTAAACCCACAACAGTAAAATCAGTGTATATATGCAGTAAAGCATGCTTGTTATATTCACTATGGAATCTAAGGGTTTAATCCACCTTATTGTGTAAAAAGGCTGTTTGATCCTGTCTTCTCTGATCCAGCCTTTCTTCCACATTCCCCAATCTATCTCCTGGTACTACAGAGCTTTAGGAGTCACTCTGCACATGATCAGTTTGGTGTGCATTACTAGAGAGACAGGGCCAGTCAGCACTGTCCAGACAAACTGAGCATGTGCAGAGTGACTCCTAAGGCTCTGTAGTACCAGGAGATTGGGGACTGTGGAAGAAGGGGTGGATCAGAGAAGACAGGATCAAACAGCATTTTTACACAATAAGGAGGATTAGCCCCTTAGATTCCATAGTGAGTATAACAAGCACATGCTGTAAGCAGTTACAGCAAGCTGTGTTATTTATTTCATTATAGAGATGTAGCACTGCCCCCATGGGAGCCCCTGGGTTACCCATAGCAACAGACAATTGAACTTGTAGTTTTAAGTCCTCGGCTCAGTCAAACAGTCCAGGGGATTTGTTTTTTGTATTTTATTTTGGAACTGGGATGGAAGAAGGGATGAGTGGGATACTCCAACTAACAACTATGCACAGTTTGGGGACATCTTTTTTAGGTGTGTGCGGCAAGGCTGCTGCTTCACTTTGCCACATAGGTGAAGGTTTTATGATGAACAGTACTTTAGGTTCTCTTCAGGGTCCATCTTGGCACCCCCTTTCTAACCCACTGTGTCCTTTGTCCACTGACTTTCCCTGGAGTGGTCCCCTTCCTGGGCAGACCCCTGGCAAGTTCCCAGGTACTCACTGATACGGTTTTCCGCAGGAATCTCTGACACTTCTCCACCGTCAGCTTCCACAGGACCTCACAGCTCAGCCCCACACGTCTGGTCCACTAGGCCGACTGCCTGTGACCATTTCCTTTCTGACAGGAGGAGAGACAGCCGTCACCCTCCTCATGGGACTCTGCTTCCTGCCAAAGACCCCCTGTCACATGTGTCCCAGACTTTTGTTAACAATCCCAGAATGCACTGCGGTTCTGCCTTCCCACTGGGACTGTCACAAAAGCCTGTGTGTCACTGGTTGGGTTTCCCCCACTGTCCAGCAGGCTCCCCTATTGGATACAGTGGGGACACTTCCTCAGACCAAATGAATCACACCTGGACACATGTAACAGGCAAGACTAGAAATCCTGCTCCCTGATGAGCAGAAGAGCACACAAATGCTTTCACCTAGCACCTGACTAGGAGGGTGCTACAGAGGTTTTACATGAACGAGTAAAAAGTGATCATTGCAAGCACCCTTGTCATTGGTAAATGTGTCTCAACCCTCTAACTGCCACATCTGCAGGATAGCTTGGTGTGTTGCAAAACACCAGACTTACTGGCCAGATAAACAGATACAAATAAAGGAAAAAAATAAATAAAAAAGAAAATGAATGCAGACACTATAAGCGCCGGTTCACATTACCGCGACGCTACTTGCAGGGGCGACCTCCGAGATCGCGGTGCGAGCAGCGCGCCGCGACCTCGGAGCGGCCGCCACGGACTTCATAACATTGAAGTCTATGGCGGTCGCCTCCTGGTCGCCCCAAAGAAGCTCCGGACCCTTTTTCTAGGTCGGAGCGACTTGTGTCGCTCCTATTAGAACGGGTCCGCAGCTTCCCTATGGGAGGCGACCTGCGGCGACCTGTGAGGCGACCAGGTCGCCTCACAGGTCGCCCCAGTGTGAACCGGCACTTACTAAGAATTGGTAAGCTGCAATATAATAAATATTTGCTTTTGGGTTTAACACCACTTTAACCACTTCCCACCCGCCCTATAGGAGTTTGATGTCGGGAAAGTGGTTGCATTATCCTGACCAGACATCATATGATGGCAGCAGGATAATGCGCTCTGCGTGCCCCCCTACTGACGTAGGCTCTTTACCATGTGACCAGCCGTGTCCAATCATGGCTGGTCACATAGTAAACAGGAAGAGCCCTTGACAGGCACGAGGGGGGGGGGGTGCCACTAGAACCACCAGGGATGCCCACCCAGACCCCAGGGATGCCCACCCATGACCCCAGGGATGCCCACTATGGGCAACAGGGATGGCAATCAGGGCTCAGGGAGCCCCCCAGTGCCCTCCCCATCAGTGCTGCCCGCCAGTGCCCTCCCCATCAGTGCTGCCCACCAGTGCCCATCATTGCCATCTATCAGTGCCCCCCACGAGTGTTCATTATTGCCCACCAGTGCCACCTATCAGTGGCCATTAGTGCCCATCAGTGCCGATCAGTGCCGCCTATTAGTGCCCATCAGTGCCACCTATCAGTGCCCATCAATGCCGCTTATCAGTGCCGCCTATCAGTGTCCACCAATGCTGCATATCAGTGCTACCTATCAGTGCCACATATCAGTGCCGCCTATCAGTGCCACCCCATCAGTGCCACCCCATCAGTGCCACCCCATCAGTGCTCATCAGTGCAGGAAAAAACTTATTTACAAAATTGTATAACTTTTTTTTTTTTTTTCAAACTTTTCGGTCTTTTTTTTATTTGTTTAGCAAAAAAAAGAAAAAAACCTTGCGGTGATCAAATACCACCAAAAGAAAGCTCTATTTGTGGGGGGGGGGGGGGGGAAATGACATAAATTTGGTTTAGGTACAGTGTTGCATGATTCAAAATGCAACAGCGCTAAAAGCTGAAAATTGGCCTGGGCAGGAAGGGGGTGAAATTGCCCTGTATTGAAGTGGTTAAGGTAAAGGATAAGTTCACCTTTTGGGGGAAAAAAAGAAATAAATAAATGCACATATTTGTGCAGGAAAAAAAATGTGCATGTATTTTTTCTCCAAGGAGCCTGGTAAGCATTGCACCCGTGGTCAGTAGATTAGGGGTGCAATGCCAGACTCCTGCAGACAAGCCCTGCAGCTTTCTGCCCATACCTCCAATACAGGCTGACTGTTTACAAGCTGCAGGGCTTGTGAATGACCTACGAGGCTGCTCATCAGCAACTTCAATGTCTATTCAGAACTGCAAGCCATCAGCCACAATGGTTCAGGGTACTAAACAATCTCCAACATCTTCCACTGTCTTTCATCAGTTTATACACCTTCACCCCAAAATAAAAATAAAAATCTCATCCACCTTAGGGATCGTTCTTTTGAGTTTCCCCCATAGCTATGTACCTATACATACATCATGGAAACACACACTTATACACATGCATATTTTTGCCATTTCCTTATATTCCAGTATGATTTGTCTATCAGTTTTTAATAATAGTAATTCTTAATTGTCATTTTCCAGTCTTGGATGTTTTTGTGCATTTAGAAAATATTTTTACCTAATAACTCAATTAGCCCTTCAATGGTGTATCTTCGTTATCCTTTTAATTTATTTAATTTTTTTCATTGCTTTGATTTTTAGTATTTATGTATTTTTCCATTCACACAGAGATATATTTTCTCTATTCGTATTCATCTCATGTGATCATATCGGCATTCACCCTGGTATCCATGCTTACCGATGGGGTGATTTGCAATCTCACCACTAGATGGCACTGGCACTGTATGTTGTTTTTCCAGGCCCTCCTGTGGAGTAATATGCACACTCACCACTAGATGGCACTGTATGTTTTTCCAGGCTCTTCTGTGGAGTAATATTTACATTCCCTCCGCCGGATGGCACTGTATATCTAACCTATAAAAAGGTACCATTATCTTTGATTGTATTAGCTTCAAAAAGGAGTGCGAGCTGATAGCCAAATCCCAGTGTGCATGCTCCGAAACGCATCGCAAGCACACCGGTGACGCACACACAGAAGACGTTGTGGCTCAGTCTGCGGTCCAGCCCTCAGTTCCACCACTTCACAACATCATCACATCCTGCTTGTCAGGACAGCACCACGAGCGACATCACATGGCCCAGAAGGCGGCCCTATGCAGACTTTGACCACCAGAGACCCTCATGTATTGGTTTTCACATTCCTTATGTGAGTTTTTATTGCTTCCTTTTAATAATAAATCATTCACAGTTTATACTCAGAGGGGCCTGTTCTCTTTTTTTTACTGCATGTTTGGAGGTGGCTTCCGCTCCCCTCCAGGCTGGCCCTGAGACAAGAGACTGTGCTCCATCCTTTCAATGGACAGAACAGGTAGTCCAAAAGACTGTTCTATGGACACTGTATCATTCTAAACGCATCCCCTACTTGCACCACCACTTATACTTTGTGCAATGGCTGATAGTAGTTGTAGTTCGTGCATTAACGGGAAACTGTGAATGAATTATTCAGCCATGTGGGTGGATCCCCGTGTGGCTGTGCTCTTTTCAAAATCTTGACAGTGGGCACAAGGAGAAGATCCCCTGTTTGTTGTTACGGGGGGGGGGGGGCTGCAGCTGCTGAAACATATTACATGTTATAAATACACCTAAATATGTTATAAACACACCTAAATATGGGAGGAACATGTAACATGTTCTAAAATATGTACTTATCTTTTAAAGTGGGAGTTGTAGCTGGCCAGCTAGAACCTGTCCTAGGTTGCTAATATGACCTACATGCATATACAGCTAGACCTGTTAATAACCTCAATACAGTGCATATGTTTATATGTGAGAGACAAAAGCAGAGTTATTTACTGTGATTTCATGTTTGGATGTGACATAACAATTGTATATTGTGTTCACAGAAGCAAAGGAAAAATATGCCTGTAAGATTCATTTGTATGCATGTAAGGTAAGCTCAGACACAGCAGAGTTGAAACCAGAAAGCACAGAGTTAAATTTTATTACCCATAAGGAGTTTGTGGCCAATCACAGCCAATCTCACACTCAGCAACAGTCTTGGCCAATTACAGCTAGCCTTACACCCATTTTTTCTCTGAAGCTCATGCTTCAGCCAGCCTTCTCATTCCACTACAGAGCAAGAGAACTGAATAGACACACAGATCCATAGAGCAGTTTTATGGAAGCAAGTGGCCAAAAATAGGTAATTAAGGCTCCGTTCACATGTGAGCGTATGGATCGCGGGCAGAACTGCTACGGTTCCGCCCGCGATCCGGAGATTATTGCAAATCGCGGGACGCCTAGCGTTGCCCGTTGATTTGCAATAGACCCCCAAACGCCGAGCGATGTTGCCGCGATTTCCGCCTGCCGAATCGCGGCAACATCGCGCAAACAAAATCGCAGGACGCAATACGCTCCAAAGAAGTACAAGAGCTTCTTTGGAGCGTATTGCGTCCCGCGATTTTGTTTGCGCGATGTTGCCGCGATTCGGCAGGCGGAAATCGCGGCAACATCGCTCGGCGTTTGGGGGTCTATTGCAAATCAACGGGCAACGCTAGGCGTCCCGCGATTTGCAATAATCTCCAGATCGCGGGCGGAACCGCGGCGGTTCTGCCCGCGATCCAAACGCTGACATGTGAATGCAGCCTAACAGTTATACATGTTCCTATTGTTAGTAATGTGATTAGAGCTGTATACTGAACTAGTTATGTGTTCACTTGTAGTTCCACCAATCCAAATTATCAAACTCGAACACGAAATCAAACAAACAAACTATCAAACTTCAAAAGTTATATCGAATTCAAACTATCGAACAAACCCAAACAACTCTAACAACTCAAAACCAAACCTAAGCAAACAAACTCAAACAGCAAACAGCAATAGAGAGAGAAATATATCCACCATTTGTTATACTGTATTCAGCACATGTTGTACATGGACTGTCTGCTGCAAAAGTGTCACTCTTATCTATGAAGAAAAGTTGAAGTTAATAAAGAAGATATCTTAAGCGTTTGGTGTGCTCTTTAAACCTACTGCTTTCCATAGAATGGTATTAGAGGAATTTATAGAGTAACAGACAGTCTGGTTAGACTGAAGTCAGAGAGATCCAATTCTTCTAATGCCACAGCGCATAAGGCACTTTGTAGTGCTGCGCCTGCCACAGGAGTAAACTCCCATCTCTGACTTGTACCTATAGGTAAGCCTATAATAAGGCTTACCTATAGGTACTGTAAATATCTCCTAAACTTGCACCGTTTAGGAGATAAATGGATTTTTGTAAAATCTTACCGTAAAATCCTTTTCTCTTAGCTCATCGACAGACGTAGTCCTCGGTGATACACCACCTTCGGGTTATGTTACCTCCGCAGGAGCAGGACTAGACAGGAAATTAAAAAGCTCTGGCCACACCCTAGGGGCAGTCCCAGAGGGTATATCCTCTCTCTCTCTGCCTCAGCAAATCAGTTATGTGAAAAAGCAGTGCTTAGAGAATTTAACCCAACCCAACTCCAAAACAGAGGGGCGGGGACTACGTCTGTCGATGAGCTAAGAGAAAAGGATTTTACGGTAAGATTTTACAAAAATCCATTTTTCTCTAGCGCTCATCGACAGACGTAGTCCTCGGTGATACACCACCTTCGGGACGTCCCAGAGCAGTATCACAACTGAGGGGTGGGAAAATGGAAATCAAATCCCAATCTAGAAGGCCCAACCGGTGCCAACTAGAAGTTTACAATGCTCATCCTTAATGATGAGACTCAACAAAAAAATTTTCAAACAGAAAAAAACCCTCGAGGTAGACCACCGGTCTCCTTAAATTGCGGCCTGCAAAACCTTGCGGCCAAATGAGGCATCCGCCGATGCCGTCACATCAATTTTATAGAATTTTGTAAAGGTATGTACCGACGACCAGGTGGCCGCCTTACATACCTGGACCACTGACGCCTGATGGCGAAAGGCCCAGGAAGTACTGAGCGCTCGAGTGGAGTGCGCCCTAACAGGGAACGGAGGACTCTGACCCTTAATAGAATAAGCCTGTACCACCGTTTGTCTAATCCATTTGGCAATGGTTGCGGCAGATGCAGGCAAACCCTTTCTGGGGCCATCCGTGATCACAAAAAGTGAATCCGTCTTACGGAATGATTCCGTAGCTTTCAGGTATACCCTGATTGCCCGAACCACATCTAAGGAATGCAACGCATGTTCCCGATGATGCTTGGGCTGAGGACACAAGGAAGGTAGTACAAT
Source organism: Pelophylax lessonae (assembly GCF_965119305.1). Taxonomy (NCBI): domain Eukaryota; kingdom Metazoa; phylum Chordata; class Amphibia; order Anura; family Ranidae; genus Pelophylax; species Pelophylax lessonae. Next base: position 655,612,374 of record NC_138768.1, read on the forward strand.
ATCTTCATTCAGATGAAAATCTGAAACCACCTTAGGAAGAAAAGATGGCTTAGGATGAAGTACTACCTTATCCCTATGAATCACTAGGTATGGGGACTGGCATGATAATGCAGCCAGTTCTGACACCCTGCGAGCAGAAGTAATAGCCACCAAGAAGGCAACCTTCTGGGATAAAGTAAGCAAGGGAATCTCTCTGATGTTTTCAAAGGGAGGTTTCTGTAGAACCGACAAAACCAAATTAAGATCCCAGGGCGGTAAGGGCGCGCGGACTGGAGGAGCCAGGTGCCGCACCCCCTGGATGAAATTCCGCACCAAGGATTTGGTAGCTAACGGCTTCTGAAAGAAGATTGCTAATGCTGAAACTTGACCCTTGATGGTGCTCAAGGCTAGCTTCTGCTCAACCCCTTTTTGCAAAAAGGCCAATATTCGAGACACCGAATAGGTACGTGGAGGAAATCCTAAAGATTCGCACCACGCAATATAAGTCTTCCATGTGTGATAATAGACTTTGCTGGAAGTCGCTTTCCTTGCTTTAATAAGGGTAGAAATGACTGAAGTAGACAAACCTCTGTCCTTCAGTACTTGGGTCTCAATGGCCAGGCCATTAAAACCAGCGACTGTAAAGCACGAAGGTAACTTGGTCCTTGAGACCACAGACACTCCCTGAGACGAAGTTCCCACGGAACGTCTGCGACTAGCATGTCCAAGTCGGCCAGGCCGGCTTGGGGAGGCCAGCCTAGAATTTCTAGGACCACTGGCGCTGATTGGATCTGAACCAGGCGTCCCTAGAGCTATCTGGCCCCGACCATCCGAGGAAGTCTGGTCGTTTTCTATTTCCACACATTTATCAGATACCTGATAGTTATCAGGAAGGGTGATCTTTTCTGGTTGAACCTCAGGGACCGAAGTCACCCGACTAGAGGCTACTTGGCCTATCTGGTCAACCAGATCCGATTCCTGTGTGGTATCGGGACTAATCTTAGGAAAGGGTAAAGGAAAAGATCTATTCAGGGAACGGTAACTACCGCTTCCTGTGGTACTTAAATGTTGGAAGGGAAGAATCGCACCGGTAGTAGTGGTTGATGCTCGATCTGATGTCCTGAATACCGGTGAAAACGTCCCCCCACCCTGAAACCGGGTGGGGGCGCACCTTCAGGCTGTGTACTCCTTTGCTTCGGGTTTGGCTGGGTTGGTCCTCTGCTTGTCCGACCAGCCCTTCTTGAATCCTCCTGGAGGAGTCTTGCCTTTCCCGCTAGTACCAGCCGGGCGCCCTTTATGGGCGGTAAAGAAAGGTCCTCGCTTGTTGCGAGGTCCCTTAGCTTTTGCAGCCTGTGGCAAGAAAGTGCTCTTGCCCCCAGTGGCATCCTTAATGATTTCATCTAGGTTGGCCCCAAATAGACGATTCCCCTGAAAAGGGAGATTGGTCAAGGTCTTTTTGGAACCTAGGTCAGCTGACCAGCATTTTAACCACAGCACACGTCTGAGGATCACTGCTAACTTAGATGCATGCCCTAATAAGGGAGTTGTGTCCAAGGCTGCGTCACAGATAAACCGTAGCCCTTGTATGATCTGTTCCATCAAATCAGATGTCTCCTGGGGAATATCTTTTCCCCTAAGATCTTGGCGTACCATTTTCGCCCATTCCGTAAGTGTCTGGGAAACTAGACCAATAACAATTACTGGTCTAAATGCTGACCCTATCAGAGAAAAGATAGTGCGGGACTCTGCTTCTATCTTTCGATCCACCGGATCCTTAAAGGACGAAGTGTCCTCCACTGGAATAACCGTGGCTTTATTCAGCCTGGAAATAGGCGGATCCACGACTGGTGGTACCGTCCATTTCTTAATGATGGATCCCTCAAACGGATAGCGTCTAGCAATACGCTTGGAAATAGTAAAGGTACGTTTAGAATGCTCCTATTCTCCTTTAATCTGATTACCAAAACATTTAGGTACCGGAAAAGCCTTCGCCATCTTGATGGGCTTATTAGTACCGAAAGGCCTCTCTGTTTCAGTTGCCTCTGGGAATATGTGTGGCAGGGTCCATGATAACTCCAGTTACTTCCTGGATAATATAATTCAAAAAGAAAAAAACTTTTTTTTTTTTTTTTTTTTCTGACCCCCAGCGCCACAAAAAAGCCCCTTAGTGTTACCTGCTAGGGATCCCTATCGATCGAGAGAGAGAGAGATAGACCCCCAGGCTCACCACTAGATGCTCAGAGTTAAACTGCAACAGCTTACAGCGCTGTCTTGACAAACAGGAAGTCTTTTGGATGGCTGCCCAGGAAGAAGGGAGGCGGCTCCGCCCCTCTGCACGCCTTCTGGCGCCTCCCCCAAGCTCCACGAGGTGTAGGATCACCTCAAACATGGCCGCCCCCATGCTGGAGACACGAGGCTACGCCAAAATGGCGGCTCGTGCGATCCAGCAAAAAAAATGGCGGCGGCCTGTGCTGACTAGCGGTGTGCTGCAGGCACACAACACTCTCTCTGCATGGGGATATGGCGTGGTTGGCGGTACCGGCCCTGGCGGACCGCATGGCCGTTCGGGAGGCCTGCTAATAGCTGGAGATCTGATTTGGAAGGCAGTCTACATGTCCGTGGCTTCTGACTGGTAGGTAGCTTTATACTTAACCCATAAGATTCCCAGAATGCCACAGATTACATCTTAAAAACATGTATACAATAGATTGTTAGCTCCCAAACCAAGCCTCCTGGCTTTTTGCACACATAAAATCACACTCAAAGTAGGAGGATTTGTGACATGTTATAGGATAGAAAGAACTCTTTCTTACCATACAGAGAGGGGCCCGCGTTCACCACAAAACCCGTCAGGGAAAAAGGGGGAACATACTACTCACCATACCGGAACCAGGCGGGCACCAACTCCTGACAGTACCCCTCTCCACCGGGGCGGGAGGGCTGTCGACCGATACGGACGCCGTGACTCATGGTCTTTGGCGTTTCAGCGAGACGTTTAACTCGCGGGTTCAGTCCTTTTAATGGGACTTTGTCGCGGCCGACCCAGCGCGGAGCTATGGCCTGCACGCGCTCGTAGGCTGAACTGGGGTGACCACCGGATCTCAACATCCAGCCCGTCGCCCAGTTCAGCTTTCTTGCTTGAAGATCTCACAGGAACACTGGAGAAAAAAAAGCTGTCTAAAAATCCTTTTAGAAAAAAATTCTTGCCAGGACCTAAGATCCCAGCAAGGTATCTAGGTCCTTACTCCTAACTAGACAGAAAATAACTGATTTGCTGAGGCAGAGAGAGAGAGGATATACCCTCTGGGACTGCCCCTAGGGTGTGGCCAGAGCTTTTTAATTTCCTGTCTAGTCCTGCTCCTGCGGAGGTAACATAACCCGAAGGTGGTGTATCACCGAGGACTACGTCTGTCGATGAGCGCTAGAGAAATTCCCTTTTAGAGAAAGGGAATATAATAAGACGTGGCCACTCACTAAAACTAGAGGAAAAATAGTTTAACCTTAAAATACGTAAGGGGTTCTTCGCTGTCAGAGCAGTAAGGATGTGGAATTCTCTTCCACAAGCAGTAGTATCAGCAGGGAGCTTACTGGGCCTTACTTGTTAGCATTTCTGCCTTGCAGCACTGAGGTCCTTGATTAAAATTCCACCCAGGACATTATCAGCATGGACTTTGCATGTTCTCTCTGTTTACATGGGTTTTCTCCCACAATCCAAAGACACACTGGTAGGTTAATTGGCTCCTGTCTTGATGTGCTTTCGTTGGTGTGTGCATGTATGTGTGGATGTGAGATTGTAAGCTCACATAGGGAAAGGACAGATTTTGAAGTACAACTAAAGGCCGAACTTTTTTTTTTTTTTTTTGAAGTTTTGGACAAAGTGGGGATGGATTAGAGCACTTGTCCTTTTTTTGCTGTCTGTGTCCCTGTTAGGGAGATTGACCGTCTTCATATTCATCCTGTTTACCATTATTCGTGAAAGTGAACCTAAAAAGAACATTTTCAATGGGGGCACTAGTCCTGGTGACTCAGAGGTCCCCAAGAGATTCCCTTTAATTTGCAGAGATTTCCTGTCACTTCCTGTTTTTGCTATCCACCAGCTCCGTGATGTCATCATGGAGGAGTGGAAGAGGACCTCCAGTGGCAACCTGTGAAGCTCTGGGGAACTCCATGCCCAAGGGGGTTAAGGCAGTGCTGGAAAATAACGGTGGCCACACAAAATATTGACTTTGGGCCCAATGTCACATGACACTGGGGAGGGAAAATGGCTAACTGGACCCAATTTGGGCATGTTCACTTAGGGGTGTACTCACTTTTGTTGCCAGCAGTTTAGACATTAATGGCTGTGTGTTGAGTTATTTTGAGGGGACAGAAAATTGACACTGTTATACAAGCTGTACACTCACTTTACATTGTAGCGAAGTGTCCTTTCTTCAGCGTTGTCACATGAAAAGATATAATAAAATATTTACAAAAATGTGAGGGGTGTACTCACTTTTGTGAGATACTGTGTGTGTGTGTGTATATATATATATATATATATAGTACAATATAGTATATATACACAATATATGAGTCCAAACATGGGTTAATGCACAACACTAACAAAAATATTTATATGGTTTTAGATGGACCTAGGGAAGGTTTTTATTTATTGCTGTCCATGACCCTGTTGGGGAATTTCACCTCACTTTTAGTTCCTGTCACAGCAGGACAACAAATGAGGGTCACTGAGACAGGAAGACAATACACTGATTATAGCCTGACATTCTTTCCTTTTTTACTAAAGAAAAGTGTGTTATTGCAACCGATGTCCTAATTGGAGAGATTTCCTGTCTTTTCTGTCTTTGCAGGAAGTGAGGAGAATCATCGGGACAAAGTTTAGCTGGTTAGATCTTCAGCTGCTATACTGCACATCACCTAGTTCAGTGTTTCTCAACCAGGGTGCCTTTTGGGTCCCCCCCCCCCCCCCATGGTGCCACGAGCACAGGACCCAGTTTGCCCTGGATCATCATCAGGAGTTTCCATGGCATAGGCATATCAGCTGCCAGCACCATAACAATCAATGACACCCTAGGGTCAGGATGCATCGTGTCCTACTGTGCTATGGTGATAGTGGCCAGCTCACCCATATCATGGTAATGGATGACACCGATCTAGGACAGGAGGCATGTAGGGCCACTTCCAGCATTTAGTAGATGATCATGAAAGTCTGCCTCCTCCAGACCTCCTCTAATCTTCCACCCGCTGCCATGTTGCTGAAGCCAAAGGGTTGGGCTCTGATGTGAAGGGGGTTTGTGTGATTGCGGGATTCAGTGGTGATGGGGAGGCTTTGATGTGATGGGGGATTCCTGTACAGGGGGGGGGAGGTCCTTTGATGTAAACAGAGACTTTGGTGTGATGGCGGGCCCTCTTACTCAATAGGGGGGGACATCTGATGTGATGGGGCAACCTCTGCTATTAAGGGGGGGCTTCTGATGTGATGGGGAACCTCTGATGTGGGGGGGGGGGCTTCTGATGTGATGGCGGAACCTCTGACACAATGGGGGGCCATCTGATGTGATTGGGGAACCTCATATGAAGGGGGAGGGAGCTTCTGATGTGATGGGGGAACCTCTGATGTGAAGGGGGGGTACTTCTGATGTGGGGGGGCTTCTGATGTGATGAGAGAACCTCCGATGTGAAGCGGGGGTGCTTCTGATGTGATGGGGGAACTTCTGATGTGGGGGGGGGCTTCTGATGTGATGGGGGAACCTCTGACACAATGGGGGGACATCTGAGGTGATGGGGGAACCTCTGATATGAAGGGGGAGGGGGCTGCTGATGTGATGGGGGAACCTCTGATGTGAAGGGGGGGGCTTCTGATGTGAATTCAATTTATTCAAGGTGATTGTGTGCAATGTCCCAAGGCCAGGGTTCACATTTATAAGCAACATTTATGTTTTTTACATTTTACACTGGAGTGCTTCAAAATTTTGCATACTTTTACCGGGTGCCATGACTGAAAAGAGGTTGGGAAATGCAGACCTAGTTAAGCGCTTCCAATGTCAACAATTGCAGCCACATATTAGTCCAGGATTCGTAAAATAACAGATATTTTCCAATGATGGCATTTTACCTGGGATTGGATTCGGTCTAGCAATTACTATGGGCCTGATTCATAATACGGAGAATTGGCGTTTCGGCTGGATTTTGCGAACCGGTGAATTTTTAAGTCTGAAATTGGTATTCAAAGAACGGCGGGCGGAAAATAAAGCCAACTGTGAGATTCATTAAGATCAACTAATGTCAGGACTGGACTTAAAAACAGTCCAGCTAAAAGGTGGACTAATTTTTTCAAAATCACAAAATATGGCAGGAAAAAAATAAAAAATGTGTGGGAAAGATGTGTTATATGATTTTGAGCTAAACTGCTTTTAAACTGTGTGAAAATGTTAAGTAGAAAAAAAGATATTAATAAAAGTGTAAATTGCAAAAATAGCTCCAGAGTCAATTTCTGGCAGATAGCTCATGTGAGCATGCTCCAAACCAAAAACTAGGCTGAAAATAACGTTTTTGAAAACGTTAGTGGGAGTTTTATTGAATTTGCGGCAAATACCGCCGCAAATTCGCGGTAAAACGGCGCTATTCCGGCGCTAATAAATTTTTTTTTTTTTTATTTTTTTTTTTTTTTATTTTTATTTTTTTTTTTTGCACATATCTATGTATGTCTATATATATATATGAATCACAAAAATAAATATATATATATATATATATATATATATATATATAGATATATATGTGTGTGTGTGTGTATGTGTATATATATATGTATATATATATATATATATATATATATATATATATATATATATATATACCCAAAAAATAATTATATGTGTATGTATATATATATATATATATATATATATATATATATATGTTTTTTATTTATTGATTTGCCTATGTGTATGTATGTATATATATATATATATATATATATGAAAAGGAACACTAACACGGCTCCTCCCCGAAAATTAAACATTGTATATGTGTGAAATTAATATATTTTTGGGTTGGTTAGATATAGAAAGTAACAATAATATATGTTTTTTTGCATATGTATATGCATACGGTATGTCACGGTCCATTGAGTAGTACAGGACCCGTTCTAATAGGAGCGACACAAGTCACTCCGACTTAGAAAAAGGGTCCTGTACTACTTTGGGGCGACCTCGGAGCGACTTGCATAGACTTCCAGTATGTGAAGTCTCTGCAAGTCGTGGTGCACAGCGGTGCACGCGACTTCACAGGTCACCCCCCGAAGTCGTGTCGCCTCAATGTGAATGGGCTCTTAAGGTGCTAGTGCATGTATGCTTGGTATAAAGATAACAAGAAACAAAAAAAAAAAAAAAAAACCTCAGAGACCACAATTCCCAAATAATTAACCTAGTTTAGTAAAACTGTATATAATCAACAAATTTTTAAAAATAATCCTGCATGCTGGAAATTATATATAGGTGTTTAAAACATTTATTTCTGTGAAAAATTAGTATTTTGAACTTAAATTGATAGGCTAAGAAACTATCAGTGGCATATATTATGAAATAAATGTAACAAAGTGATTATGTTTGTGTAAATTGTGTTTTGCAAAAATGTTGCAAATATGTATTGAGCTTGATTAAATAAACTGTCCAAAATATCCAAGTGGTTAGCACAGCTGCCATGCAACAATGTATTTGGGTGTTCAAATCCCTGAACTACCTACAACTGTCTGTTGTTATATATGACAAGCAACGCCCCAAAAATAAAACATTGTATATGTGTGAAATTATTATATTTGTTGAGTGGGGGGCCATATTACTGTTGCTTCCTATATAGAGCCACATTACACTCTGAAAAATAGCAGTGTTTGAGCTTGCAAATCTGAGAATTTGCAAATTGATTGAACATATGCAGTGCAACCCCAGAACTCAGAATTCAACAACCCAAAAAAAGATATGTAGATATATATATAAAAAAATTACTACATCAAGTCAACACACATAGGAAATGCTTTCAGTAATCTCAGAATGAGCACAAAGTGGCTTTTTCATTTAGACTAATGGGCCATACACACTATAAGATTTTCTGAAGATTTTTTCCTTTAGATTTAACAAAACCAGATAATATGAGGTCAAACCTAACACTTTCAATTTGTATGCAATCTGGCAGGCCCTTGCACTACATAGAAAAGGTAAATCTGAAGGAAAAAGTCTTCAGAAAACCTTATAGTGTCTATGGCCATACATGATCCAATTTTCTTACAATTTTCTGTCCAATTTTCTTGAAATTTACCTTCAAGTATGTAGTACAAAGGCCTGCCTAATTGGATAAGTGAAAGTGTTGTTTAGCTTTGACATCACATTATGTGGTTTGTGGTTAATCTATCAGAAAATTGTACAACAAAAATTGAACATGTATGGCCATACACACTATAAGATTTTCCGTAGACTTTTTCCTTCAGATTTACCTTTTCTATGTAGTGCAAGGGCCTGCCAGATTGCATAC